>NW_003314322.1:1115396-1272704 GCF_000143415.4 Selaginella moellendorffii | reverse complement strand
TGGAAAATTTAGTCGCTTACAATGAAGTATTTCCTTTGGGTGATACATTCGCGAGCATTTTTCTTGCCAATCAATGATACTTTGTGTTTTTATGAGTTCTCTTTCGTAAGTTGGTTGGCATACTGTCTGCCATCTTCGATAGTTAAGTTTCATCATTGAGTTTCCTTGATGATATACTTGCTATTGAATTTTGTTGGATGGTCAATCCTATGTTTCCAAAATTGATGATCTTGGTGGTTCCTATACTATACTACTGGTTTATCGGATGGTAACTTACTTGGAATACTTTTGTGTTCTAATCTAAGCATTATTCACTGATAATTAAGACTCTAAGATATCATTGTCTATGACTTTGATATTGTCCATCTATTGATCTTTGAGTTTGGGCCAGTATAGGCAGACTGGCTTCGGCACTTCGTGTGCATGGCAAAATCTCTAGTCATGGGGTAGCTACTGTAGACTCGTCACATAACCCGCCTCTCTATCGATGTTCCTTATTCCGTTAAAAGGGCATGACCGTGTAAACAACTCTAGCTGCCTGTTTATATTAGTTTATCTAAACTTTATCGATGGGTTTAGTTTCTTTGCTTATAAGGGTTGGGGCCTCTGGCTTCTCTCTCTATGTTCCTGCAGGTAGGGGCGTATCACACTTTTGTAAGTTGGGTGACTCCCAGAGTAGCAAGGGTGGCTGACTCTGTTGGTCATTTCCTTGTCGGCGACAGCCAGAAGGTGTCTCAGTTGGTAGCGCATCCGCATTAGACAAAGAGGTTGCATCTTAACTCATTTAAGTTGGTGCATTTCTCATATAGTGTGAATACCGTGAACTTTTTCTGGAGTTGTTTCCTTGGCGGTATTCTAGACTCGAGTATCCATTGACGAGGACATCGATCTTCCCTAGGGGGGGAGAGTGTTGCGAATGTGACTTCGGGTATCGAAAGTTACCTGTCGGCCAGTCCTTACGGACACTCTTTCCTTATTGCCACGATGGCAAAAGGTCGGTATTGCTAGTTCGTCTTATCAGCCCCTCTTGTTCAAGTGTTATTTTACTAGGCTTAGCACCTATACTTAGCCAGATGGACATAAGGTAGGAACTCTTATGTGTTTCTAGCTGAGCATACTCGGCCTGGCTCTTAGTTCTCTTTTGCTCTGTCTTGCACTGGCTTGACAAAAACCCTCGCGTATTGAGATTGGTCCCTCAATATCGTTGGATGATAGCTTACCATGTCTGCCAAACACCCTCGCTATCATGCCCTTTGTGTTAATCTCATTTCGGTCCCAAATGCTATTTATAAAAAGTGTCCAGATTTGCTCATTTGGCATATTTACGGAATGTAGAGATTGGCTTGACCACAATGGTGTTCGTCCCGTGTCCAAATTTGCAATCTAGCGCTATTCCATATTTAGTAAGTTTCAAGCTTGTCCCAAAGACTAACTCCTGATACTAAGGGAGGCTTGGGGTGAAAGCCCAAAGCGTGTGTTCCTCAAGGGGGGGGGGCTATGGAGGGTCCAAATGTATAGTAGGGATAGTGGGTAGGTCGGGCATGGCCGACCAACTTGAGGCATAGTCTAGCTCCCGCTCCCTCATTTCGGTCCACATGAGTCCATCTCATGGTCTTCACTTTAGTTTCGACTGAGTGTTGATCATGCATAGCTAGCCTCTTCAAAGCATGTTCAGAGCTGTTAGCTAAAAGCATTAGTGAACTTATTACAGTTGAGTTGGATTTGAGTGGTCATTTAGTTCATGCTTGTTCATGTTCCTATATCTCGTACTTGAGACATTACGTTCATGTTGGACAAGTGTGTGCCTCAATGACATGAGTTTAGTGTTGGGTCTTCTGAAGGCAAGTTGAAGAGTGATTGTTAATTGCTTTGTGACTAGTGATTGCTTGTAGATTTTGTGGAGGACTGTTGACACTTGCTTCACTCGATGATGATTTAGCAGTGATGGGCTTGCTTTACTGGATGGTGTTGCGGAGGATCGTATCGTGGCTTGCATGGTTTTTCCATGTTGGCATGTCGATTCTACTCTATTGATGTCATTTGGATATGTTTAGTCTGTAATGTTGGATTTCATGGAGTCTTGGATGTGGTGATTCACTCCTTGAGGAAGTGTTATCTGTAATTGAGTTTTGCTGAAGGATTGGTCTCAGATACTAGGTAAAATATCTTCAACCTTGGTTAGCTTAGTTGCTAGAGAATTGTGAGTGGTGATTCACTCGTGCTTTCTTTTAGCTTCGCTCTAGTGTTGATGGCATAGAAGTGATGCTTTGTTGTTAGCAATATTGATGTTGAGATTCAAGTGACATAAGATGTCTCTCCTTAGGATTGATATTGAATTTCATTAGTCTCGATAGAGATAGTGTTGATGATTTGGTTATAGCTTTGTATTATTAGCATTTGTGCATTTGCTAGTTAGCAACTATGTTGACGTTCAAATGAACTGAGTGACAAGTTGAGTTAGTTGTGTTCTAGACGAGATTATTTAGTAGAGGTTGAGCTTTGACTTTTCCTTGAAAAGTGATTCAGTCGTGGACTATGCTAACTCTACAAGTGGAAGAGTTAGTGATCGATATTAGATTGTTTGAATCCTTATTGGATTTGAGTTAGAATATATTGATCATTGATGATCCTTCTTGTGTTTGTTATGAAGTGAGTTACGTCTTGCTATAGATGGATTCATGGAGGATCGTTTAGTGATCACTTGTTAAGCATAACTTCATTGTGCTTTTGGATTGACACAGACATGCTCTTCATTAGCTTTGCATTAAGTTTAGCTTATGGATGTGTTGAGGAGGATATTGTGGGTTGTACCATGATTTCTTCTTTAGCATTAACGTTAATTTACGCGAGATTCGTGATCATTGTTAAGCAAGACTTGGCTATAAACTTCTTCAAGATTTTGGTTCTTTGAATTTTATGCTCATTGTTCCATTTGTTAAAAGTTGCTGGGGAAGGCATTTTGACTTGTTAGTTTCAATGGTGAAGTTGGCTTTTGCATCTAGCAATCATTGGTGATGATTGATTATCATCTAAGATAGTTGATTATCCTTGTCAAGGGTTTTGCTTGATTATTGTTGATATAGAATGATTTGTCATTCTTCAGGATGGTAGATTCTTTCTTCAACGATGATTATGCATCACTGCATTGATGGGATAATTAATGATCTTTCATGATGGTTCGTTATTCTCTTTGATAGTTTATGGCTTTTTGCAATACCACATGTTATTTATGGTTTGCCTTAGATTGGTCTCTTGAGTTTGAGACATCAAAAGTATGTTGCTGACACTTGCTTAAGCAACTTGAGTTCCTTTGTATTGTTGACCGGGATCTATTTAGATTGGCTAGTGCAATGGTTGGCATTAATGCTATATTTGTTGGTCTTGCAACATTCATTCTGTTTTGTTGATCATTGCTTAAATTAGTTCTGATAGATTGGGATGCTATTTCCTTTGGGTGATACATTCGCGAGCATTTTGCTTGCCAATCAATGATACTTTGTGTTTTTTTGAGTTTTCTTTCGTAAGTTGGTTGGCATACTGTCTGCCATCTTCGATAGTTAAGTTTCATCATTGAGTTTCTATGATGATATACTTGCTATTGAATTTTGTTGGATGGTTAATCCTATGTTTCCAAAATTGATGATCTTGGTGGTTCTTATACTATACTACTGGTTTATCGAATGATAACTTACTTGGAATAATTTTGTGTTATAATCTAAGCATTATTCATTGATAATTAAGACTCTAAGATATCATTGTCTATGACTTTGATATTGTCCATCTTTTGATCTTTGAATTTTGGGCCAGTATAGGTAGACTGGCTTTGGCACTTCGTGTGCATGGTGAAATCTCTAATCATGGGGTAGCTACTGTAGACTCGTCACATAACCCGCCTCTCTATCGATGTTCCTTATTCCGTTAAAAGGGCATGACCGTGTAAACAACTCTAGCTGCCTGTTTATATTAGTTTATCTAAACTTTATCGATGGGTTTAGTTTCTTTGCTTATGAGGGTTGGGGCCTTTGGCTTCTCTCTCTATGTTCCTGCGGGTAGGGGCGTATCACACTTTTGTAAGTTGGGTGACTCCCAGAGTAGCAAAGGTGGCTGACTTTGTTGGTCATTTCCTTGTCGGCAACGGCCGGAAGGTGTCTCAGCTAGTAGCGCATCCGCGTTAGACAAAGAGGTTGCATCTTAACTCATTCAAGTTGGTGCATTTCTCACATAGTGTGAATACCGTGAACTTTTTCTGGAGTTGTTTCCTTGGCGGTATTCTAGACTCGAGTATCCATTGACGAGGACATCGATCTTCCCTAGGGGGGGAGAGTGTTGCGAATGTGACTTCGGGTATCGAAAGTTACCTGTCGGCCAGTCCTTACGGACACTCTTTCCTTATTGCCACGATGGCAAAAGGTCGGTATTGCTAGTTCGTCTTATCAGCCCCTCTTGTTCAAGTGTTATTTTACTAGGCTTAGCACCTATACTTAGCCAGATGGACATAAGGTAGGAACTCTTATGTGTTTCTAGCTGAGCATACTCGGCCTGGCTCTTAGTTCTCTTTTGCTCTGTCTTGCACTGGCTTGACAAAAACCCTCGCGTATTGAGATTGGTCCCTCAATATCGTTGGATGATAGCTTATCGTGTCTGCCAAACACCCTCGCTATCATGCCCTTTGTGTTAATCTCATTTCGGTCCCAAATGCTATTTATGGAAAGTATACAGATTTGCTCATTTGGCATATCTACGGAATGTAAAAATTGGCCTGACCACAATGGTGTTTGTCCCGTGTCCAAATTTGCAATCTAGCGCCATTCCATATTTAGTAAGTTTCGAGCTTGTCCCAGAGACTAACTCCTGATACTAAGGGAGGCTTAGGGTGAAAGCCCAAAGCATGTGTTCCTCAAGGGGGGGGGGGGAGCTATGGAGGGTTCCAAATGTATAGTAGGGATAGTGGGTAGATCAGGCATGGCCGAACAACCTGAGGCATAGTCTAGCTCCCGCTTGCGTGCCTATGCTTGTTCTGCGTGCAGCTTGGGTCTAAGCCTAAGTTCCACTCCATGCTAGCTGGTGGAGTACCCATGTCCTTGCGTTAGGCCACCGGTATGCCGAAATAGCACAAGACTCCGTTTGGCTTCGTTTTGCGTGTTGGTCTTGGCATTGGGATGCTGATTACTCTAGGACTGTTCCAAGTCGCTCCGGGCTCCTATCCCTTCGCTCCTTGGGCTATATGCTCGGGAGTTGCTCCGTGGTTCAGTTCCGTCACTCCTTAGCTCCATGCTTGGGAGTTTTGCACCGTTCCTTCGTTCAGTGGCCCAAGGCCCTGAACCTCGGGTTCCACACCACGTTCCTTTGGACACGTGGCATCTGTCACGTGACACAAAGAGGGTTTAGGTTCCGCTTTGTGGTGTTATCCTATGGTAAATCACCATAGGATAAAGGGTCAAAACCACGTGTGCTACAAGAGCAATAGCAAAGTTCCCTGGAAAAGAGTTGAGCATTGCAACCCAAGTCTTCCAATAGCAAGCATAAACAAAATTGTTTAGTGCTTCACTGTTATCCATAACATAACTCACCACTTGTAAAACCATCATTTCCAACATGCATCAAGATAAGGACTCTTGATTGCATACTATGAATACAAGCAATGAGTCACACCTCGTTACAAATCATCTCTCCAAGAAGAGAAGATAATTTATATGTTTGATCCTTGGTCCCTAACAACTCTCTTTTCGGTCTTAACTTTGACTAGACCTCAAGCTTGCTTTCGCACTACCTTCAGTCCAATCCAAGAAAATTTTATGAGAGAGCACAATAATGACTACTTGAATCAATAGACTACAACCTTGATTAATCCACTTATAATCATGCCTAGGAAGGATCCACTAGTGCCATGCTAAATTTTACGGACCAGCCTATTTGCCACTCATAGCAAACCCAGGGAAGGTTTACTTTAACTCATGGTACATGGAACAACTCATGGAACCACTGGAACAACTCATGGAACCACCGATAGGTTAACATTAATTCTGCCAACTCAAAGTGTAACCTTGAGTTGCTAATGTGCCTCACTCACGAGCCCAAGAATAAACTCGTGCAAACGGAACAACTCAATCCCTCTTATGAGCCCAAGAGGAAGCTCACGTTATTAAAGTACAAAAAGGTCACCAAATCCATACCCCAAAGCCTTTTGCACCTAAACATATACCCACTCAGATCATCGTTTTCATCTCTGCGTATGCAACGAGACTAGTTGCCCAATCTCGTTGGATAGTACTCGCTGAGACTCATCCTCTGATACCAAATGTAGCACACGTGGTTTTTACCCTTTATCTTATGGTAAATCACCACGAAGCGGAACCTAAACCCTTTTTATGCCACATGCCATATGCCACATGTCCAAAGGACAATGGTGTAGAACCCGAGGTTCAGAGCCTTCGGCCACTAAACAAAGGAATGGTGCCAAACTCCTAAGCATAGAGCCAAGGAGCAACGGAACCGGACCACATAGCAACTCCCGAGCATAAAGCCCAAGGAGTGAAGGGATAGGAGCCTGGAGCAACTTGGAACAGTCCTAGAGCAACCAGCATCCCTTTGTCAGGATCAGCATGCAAAACGGAGCCAAATGGAGTTCGGCGCTATTTCGGCATATCGGTGGCCTAACGCAAGGACATGGGTCCTCCACCAATTAACATGGTGTGGAACTTGGGGTTAGACCTAAGCCAGACGCAAAACAAAGAAAGGCACGCAAGCGGGAGCTAGACTATGCCTCAAGTTGGTCGACCATGCCCAATCTACCCACTATCCCTACTATACATTTGGAACCCCCTACAGTTCCTAAACCCCCCTATCTCGGACTCCATCTCGCGTCCATCTCGAACTCCATCTCAGGTCCATCTTGGACTCCATCTCGGGTCCTTCTCGGACTCCATCTCGGACTCCGTCTTGGACTCCACCTTGGGTCCACCTCGGACTCCATCTCGGACTCTTCCACGTGTCATGTGTTAGTCCTTTTTGGGTCCCTGTTTAGAGCCTCACTTATTGCTCGCTTTGTGCTCATTCCTCAAGCACTTTGTTGGGAGTTCCACTCCCGCTCTCGACCTATTAAGTCGGAGCTTTTAGTCCAAACATGCTACGCTCGTTTGGCTTTCTTTTCGGCCACTACCACATGGCACCCTTCCGGCTCCACTTTGGGGCCTAGGGATTTTGTGTCTCACAACTCCACCACCCATAGACGAAGTTTGATGTCCTCATCAAACGGTAAACCCTTTTATAAAGTAACACCTGCAGGTATTTCCATTTCCATCCTTGGCACCCAACCAATATTTGTCTATGGTTTGGTTAATGGGTGTGTTTTATTATCCTCATCGTCCCCTAGGGACCACCGCGTGTGGCAAAATATTTACAACATATACTCTTCGCCACCCCACGAGGGTGTGAAGAGCGGTGAGAGCTGACTCTCTAGAAAAAATGCTCTCCCGCAAAGTGCTCAGGTGAAGCAATCAATCTCTGGCGAAGTGGCATGTGTGGTGGAGCTGCCAGGGCTGTGATCGCCCGAGTGTGAGGTAGGTGGTGCCGTGAGAAGCAAGAACGGGACTGCATCAGTCCTGGCCCATCGTATCCGATCCAACTGGATGTCACCATACCGTGCTGAAGCTGCGAAGCGGTCGGGTATGCGCCATCGCCACTGGACTCTCTGGGTCGACTCTGACCCCATGCATGGTGTCCATCGCCTGCGCCAAGCCTGCATCTGAGGGGCCTTTCCTCGCTTTAGTATCAAAGCATGTTCCATCCGAGCCGTGGCTAGCAGCAGCCGCCACCAGTTCGCCATCAGGGCTGAGATGCGAGCTGCCACCCCTTCGAACCGCTGTTTGTTGCGAGCTTCCCAGAGTACTTGCACTCCTACTGCCCGCATGGCCGCCCATCTGGCATGACCCAGAGCCTGCCACACCGGACGATCCGTTGCGTCCCCTGCTTCATCCCAGTGGGTGCGATATCCTCGTCCATGCCTTCCTATGCATACCAACCTCCTCCATGCGGATCCGATGAGCTCTCCTTGTGCCTCCTCAAACCAGTGGATAACATCTCCACGGCGGACTTCAAAGTCATCAGTGGTGTTGAGTGCCCCTGCAACTCTCAATACCTGCTGCCAGAAGGCATGCGCTAGATCGCACTCCCATAGGAGGTGCTCGGTCATTTCCACCTTCCCACACTCGGAACACTGCCTGGCCGATGTGTCGGGGAACCTGCTTCCCACCGGAAGACCCCCTTGCGCCACCAGCCATGAGGTGGTCTTGGCCTTCTCCGGGACTGCTAACTTCCATAGTGTCGCTGTTTTGTTGATGGCCTGCTCTGGGCCGACTCCGCGTTCCGTCCATACCTTCCAGAGGCGAGGAAGTTCCCCCAAGGTGAGCTCCCTCACAGTGTGAAGGCTGTGATGGGCCTCCTTAACCTCGTAGGAGAAGAAGTCTGCTCCTTCCCTCCTCCACATGGCAGGGTCCCAGTCAAGATCTTCCATAAGCATTTTCCTCCACCATACCAGTTTTCCCTGGCCTGTTCTCTGTTGAACTGAATCGATCATCTGGAGACTCTTAGTGGAATGTCTGAGTACCCGGATCCGGCCCTTCACGTCCGTGGCTGTTACCACGGGCATTCGCTGAAGCTCTCCAACTGGAGTCAGTATCCCTCCCTCATCCACTGTGTATTTCCAGCCCTGATTCTGCTCTTTTGTCTATGGTTTGACCCCGAAAGATCACCATGCCTTGTCCATCCTCTAAGGAGCATAGTCTCTCCAACCTAGAGACTCACTTGACCACCTGGGGTGGTTTGCTCCCCTTTATTGGTTCAGTTCTCGCTAAACCCGTTAGAGACACCCTCTCTAACTCAATTCCACTACTCATTCTTGAGTAGTCTCAGATTCCATTGACCTAACCTTTGCACTTTGGAACTTTTAATTTTGACTTCTCAGAGTCAATTTCCTAGGTGTCTCCGACACCTTACATTGCACATGGTTCAACTCCACTTCCCTATCCTAGGAAGTTCTTTACTTGAGGGTACCATCATCCTCTCTTCGATATCATGCCACCTTTGGCACTAAGTTCCAGTTATCATAATTGGTGCTAAAGCTGCCCACAACCCTATTATTTGGCTACCTTACCGCTCCCCCCTTTGGAGCATCCACTTTTGCCAAATCGGAGCAGTTGGGAATCCATCCTTGGGAAAACATTGCCTTTCCCACAATCTGTTAGCACCTAACACGTTAGTGTTCTCGGCCTAACTTTGCCATTTGGTTTCTTTCCCATGATTCCCATGGCTCTTTTCTTAGCCACTAGTCTTTTGCTCCTATCCTTGATTGTTGCACCCAGCAACATAGGATCTCTACCTCCATTTTCGAGGTTTCCTTTCGATTCCATAGCAAACACTTTGCTTTGTCAAGTCCAGAAGGTGTTCACCTTTAGTACGTCTCTTTAACATTTTCTGCTATGGGCTCTATCCACGGCCCAACTTTTTGAGACCCTCCCTTGGATCTCTTATAGAGACTACTTTCCTCGGACTTACTATGCCATAGCATTGACATAGCTCACCTCCCTTAGGTGTTCTTCCCACTTGGTCACCTTGACCAAGCCACACCTTTATCAATAATTCAAATCAACACTTTGAACTAGGAATCATATTCCTTAACCCAAACAAAGACCTTGTCCTTGTTTAGCCACAAGATCACCTAGTGATCTCATCTTGACCCCTGAATAAGTTTATCAATAGGAACTAGGTCTTCCAGACCCTTCTAAGTTGTTGACTATGACCCCGGGGGCATCCCCCACACTTGGCAGTGCGCCCAAGCCAGCTCTTCCGGCCAAGGATCCATAGCAACTGAGATTGGGTGTCCCCATCTCATTCACCACGTCCTTGGTGCCCTTTGCACCAAAGTGTTCAAGTTAGATATGCCGAGCTTTCACTCTAAGCAATCTAACCATGCATCACGACTCCGGGGCATCCCCCACTTGGCGGTGTGCCCAAGCCAATCTCCTCATTGAGAGTCCATGACCACCAAAATATGAGTGTCCTCATATTCCAAACCATCACCATGCCCTAGTGATTTGGGACTCGAACCCAAGCACTAGAGGGTTGGGACTCGAACCCAACTTTCGTATATGCATCTACGGAAGGCATCATCCAAGATGCCTGGCGTGACTCCCCATGCCGGTGCACCAACTTATAGTTAAAGCACGTTATAGATCACAACTTAGGAACCTAGTTCCTCCGCACTGCCAAGTCCTCTCACTTGATAAGTCTGTGATCATGCATAGACTCCTCCATGCTCGGCCCCATGGGCCACCCCTTTTGAAGTTAGCACCTTCCACTAGGGGATTTGTCCCCCTAGCTTGCCAATCTCACTTAGCAAATCATCCAGCCCCCGTAACATGGTTCATGCATAAGCGTGAAAGTCCTTAACCATTGACTTTTGTTCAAAGCCCTCTCTTTGAACACTCGGGAACCACTTCCCCAACCTTAATAGCCTCGCCTCATGGCTAGCTTCAAGATCATGCTTCTGCTGCGCCACTCTAATTTTATGTGCTCTAGGAACCATTTATGCTTGGCTTTATAGGTATTAAGCTACCTAGAATTGTCCTTGGGAACCTTGAAAGGATTCTGTCCCTTAGCTTGCTTAGGCCGCTCCTTTCGCAAGCTTTCCAATTGCCATATAGTCTAGTATAGACAATTCCATGCTCTAGACTCTTCATGACCCACGGTTGCTAGTAACAACATGCTTCGAGCGCCCACTTGATTCTCCACTCCCAACTGACATAACCAACCTTGGTCATGCTCTTCGATTCCTATGGTTTGGTTCTATCCCTTCACTATTTGCTTTTGGCCTCACACATTTCCTTTGGTCATTCTCCTTCAGACTAGGAGGATAGCTTTGCACTTTCTATCATGCCTTAGCAAATATTCTTAGGGATGAATCAACTTGATAGCCTAGGGAGTGGTTCCTCAATCCAGGTATGCTCATCTTATAATCCCACACACCAGGATTAACGTTGTTGCTTATGGGCCCTTACATGCCCATCACTAGCCTTGCCAAAATTCCATTTTTGGCTTTGTCCAATTCGGGTAGACTGTCTTCTCCCGTCTTCGTAACCTTGGACATTTGGATAGCACCTTTTATCTATCATTCGCTAGGGACTTAGTCCCTTAGGCCTTATCTATTGCCCTTGCAACATCAAACACCACCTCCGGGTGTTCTAGAGTGTTTGGGTGTCCTAATGATGGCCTCTTTGACAATGAGCATTCCCCTTTTCAACATTGACTTATTATATCACAACATAAGCAATTTATCCCCTATAAGGGTATGTCTAACTTTCTTATGCCATTAAGAAGTTGGGTAACTACCTTCTATCAGTTTAACAAATTATCTTGCACCTTTTGCTTAATTGCCTCATAGTTGTCAAGTCCTATAACCCATTGCTGGTGCTCACCTCCATCATTGTTTTGGTCACCACACTCTACCACATGCCTTCCAACTTAGGTTATGCCATTCCCATTTCTGTTGGGATTCCCTTTGGCAAGGGGTTCTTATGAACCCACCAACATAACCTCAAGGTATCACATCTTGGCACATTTGGTGTCTCCACACCATTGGCCCCACGAGCCTATCCTTATGACACTACTTATTAGTGTCTAGGTCTTTGCCAAGACCAATATGGTTGTTCCTCATGCTAACTATCCGTTAGCACCGCACCATAGTGTTTGCACCCAACTTTGGGCCAAAGTTGCTTTCTTCTGGGAACATCTTTCCCACAACTTTAGTATGGCACATTTTGCCATGAATGAGATACCTACTGTTCTCATACTTGGATTTTATAATCCTCCCCATACCTCATGGGGCACCATACACCTCAGTCCAAATGCTTCAACCAATCCCTTAGGATTATTCCTTGACTCTTATTTGAGTCATCCAGCTTTTTGGACTTCATCATCCGTCGACCCGTGAGGTCCTACCTTTGAGGTGCTAACTCACTGGAATACAACTTATTGTATTCAGGTCCTACTCACAAGGACCATCTTTGCAAGTGTTACTCCGACACTTGATTTGTTCTCTTGGGGCAACCTTTTGCCCCTTAGGACCACTTGTCCATGTGATGAGAATACCAACTCATCCTCTGAGTACACCTTTAACTCCTTGGGTTGTTCCAGCATTTATTAGAGGTAGCCCCGGCTACCATTTCGAGGACTTGTGTCCTCTTCTGTATTTGACCTCCCATGGTCATCAATTCCGGTCTTAAAGTTATGAGCACTAGCCTCAACTATGTGAGGGTAATCTTGTGACTCCTTTATTGTTTTGGAATCTGCATCTTTCCCGTGATCCCAACTATAGTTGTTTACCACAACTATGTTAGCCCGTTTGCTGCATCAAACGCTCATCTGGATCATATCCTCACTCAATGAGGAAAGCCTTACACTGTTCCCAAGATCCCAAAGTCGTTCCATTATTGGCCTTTTTTTATCCACCACCTTGCCTACAAGTTCACCCGTGAACTGTAGTGGAGAGCCATGTCTTCCCGACTTGCTACTCCTCAAAGATAGGCCCACTAGGACCTTCCGATGCCAACACTAGTCGTGATATACTTTAGCACTAATAAAAGTCGGACTAAGGAACAGCTCCGATACCAAATTGTAAGCGACTAAATTTTCCATTCTACTTTAGTCACTTAACCACATCTCTGACCACTTGGAGGAGTCTCATTCACAACCTCCTTGAGTCTAATTCAGGACTTGGGGCTTGCTAGTCCCGAGAATGGCATCCATGCCACTCCTCCCTTGCGCTTGGCCCAAGTGCTCCACGTGTCCAGTCCCAAGACCGACACCCAAAGGTACCATTGACATCTCGGCCCGTTACACTAAGGCCATGCCCATTCACCTTTGCCACATTGGTGGTCCAATACCACTTGCATCACAATCCCGTCTCTCCAAGACTGGGCCGTCCGTCCACGAGTGGTCATCCCAGATCCACTCCTTAGCATCCTTGGGATGCCCACAGACATGGGGAATAGCCTTCCCTAACATCCCTTTGTCAGTTCCTACCAAGTCCCTTTTCCGTCCATGGCCATGTTCACCAACACTGCCACTAGATCAAGGCCCACAGGCTCGGCCACTAAGTCCCCTTGTCCTCTGGGACTTCCTCACCATGTGACCGTATCCGTAGTCACTACACTAGAAGACCGCTCCTCCTCCTTTCCCCATTTGGGACTTCAGGACAACATTTCGGAACACCGTGGCCCTACGCGAGCCCTGTGGGTACTCTCCCCACCTTCCGCCTTTATGTGCTCTAACCATGGGCTTAAAGCGAGGTTCCATTGAGCCACACCAGGTATCCAAGTAGGTAGTGCCACCCACACTTGGATTAGGAGCATCGGCCAGTCGATCTCCCGGGGGAACTAGAGCCGGCTCTTGAACACTTCACCAAGCTACCCCGCTTGTCAGTCCATATTCACTCTAGTCTTGGACTTCCCAGTGGTCAGTTCATCTCCCAACACTGGGTCTGGCCTTCCTGGGCCAAACTGACATTTCCTGGCCAAACTGGCTCCACTGCAATCCTCCCCCTTACTATACTTTTGGAGCTCACCAAACCCCCTAGGGTCTGGGAGACGAACGCTTTGGGCTTTCACCCTCTCAGACTCGAACTCGGACTCGGACTCGGACTCGGACTCGGGCTCGGACTCGGCCTGGGCCTCGGTCTCGGTCTCGGTCTCGGTCCCGGTCTCGATCTCGGTCTCAGTCCCGGTCTCGGTCTCGGCCTCGGTCCCGGTCTTGGTCTAGGTCCCAGTCTCGGTCTCGACCTCGGACTCCATCTCGGGTCCTTCTCGGACTCCATCTCGGATTCCGTCTCGGTCCATCTTGGACTCCATCTCGGGTCCATCTCGGACTCCATCTCGGGTCCATCTCGGACTCCATCTCGGGTCCATCTTGGACTCCATCTCGGGTCCATCTCGGACTCCATCTCGGACTCCATCTTGGACTCCACCTCGGGCCCACCTCAGACTCCATCTCGGACTCTTCCACGTGTCATGTGTTAGTCCTTTTTGGGTCCCTGTTTAGAGCCTCGCTTATTGCTCACTTCGTGCTCATTCCTCGAGCACTTTGTTGGGAGTTCCACTCCCGCTCCCGCTCTTGACCTATTAAGTCGGAGCTTTTAGT
Organism: Selaginella moellendorffii; assembly: GCF_000143415.4. Lineage (NCBI taxonomy): Eukaryota > Viridiplantae > Streptophyta > Lycopodiopsida > Selaginellales > Selaginellaceae > Selaginella > Selaginella moellendorffii. The sequence goes on along the minus strand of NW_003314322.1, from coordinate 1,258,514 downwards.
CCAAACGTGCTACGCTCGTTTGGCTTTCTTTTTGGCCACTACCACATGGCACCCTTCTGGCTCCACTTTGGGGCCTAGGGATTTTGTGTCTCACATAATTATGAAAAGTGTTTAAATTTGTTAATTTGGCATATCTACGAAATGTAGAGATTGTCCTGAGCACAATAGTGTTCGTCCCATGTCCAAATTCACAATCTAGGAACATTCCATATTTAGTAAGTTTTGAGTTGGTCTCAGAGACTAACTCCTGGTACTAAGGATGGCTAAGGATGGAAGCCCAAAGTGTGTGTTCTTCAGGGGGGAGGGGGTCTATAGGGGGTTCCAAATATATAGTAGGAATAGTGGGCATGGCTGATCAACCTAAGGTATAGTCTAACTCCTATTTTTGTGTCTATCCTTGTTCTACGTCCAACTTAGGTCTAAGCCCAAGTTCATACCATGCTAGTTGGTGGAATACTTATATCCTCACGTTAGGCCACTAATATGTTGAAATAGTGTCAGACTCCATTTGGCTCCATTTTGCATATTGGTCTTGGCATTGGGATGTTGAATGCTCTAGGATTGTTCTAAATCACTCTGTGCTCATGTCCCTTCGCTTTTTAAACTGAATGTTCGAGAGTTACTCTATGCTTTGGTTCTATCGCTTCTTGGCTCCATGCTTTAGAGTTTAGCTCCGTTCCTTCGTTCAGTGGCCCAAGGCTCTAAAACTCAAGTTCCACTTTGCTATCCTTTGGACATGTAGCATATGGCACGTGACATGTGACATGTGGCACATGGCACGTGGCATGTGACACGTGGCACATGGAAGGTTTAAGTTCCGCTTCGTGGTTATCCTATGGTAAATCACCATATGATAGAGGGTAAAAGTCACATGTGCTACAAACAAAGAGCACTACAAATTGAGTGAAAAAAAATGCTCTTTTACTTGTTTTAAAGAATTGCAATTTTGTAACTTTCAAGAAATGCCCTATATGTTTTTGTAAGCGACTAAATTTTTCATTCTACTTTAGTCACTTAACCACACCTCCGACCACTTGGAGGAGTCTCATTCACAACCTCCATAAGTCCAATCCAGGACTTGGGACTTGCTAGCCCCGAGAATGGCATCCATGCCACTCAACATTTGCACTTGGTCCAAGTGCTCCACGTGTCCGATCCCATGACCGACACTCAAAGGTACCACCGACATAGCAGCCCGTTACGCTAAGGCCATGCCCAATCACCTTTGCCACACTGGTAGTCCAATACCACTTGCATCACAGTCTTGGCTCTCCAAGACTAGGCAAACCATCCGTGAGTGGTCATCTTAGATCCACTCCTTAGCATCCTTAGGATGCCCACCGACAAGGGGAATAGCCTTCCCCAATATCCCTCTGTCAGTCCCCACTAAGTCCCTTTCTGCCCCTGGCCATGTTTGCCAACACTGCCACTTGATCGAGACCCACAGGCCCGACCACTAAGTCCCACGGTCCTCTGGGACTTCCTCGCCACACGACTGTGTCCTTGGTCACTACCCCAGAGGACTGCTCCCCTTCCTTTCCACAGTCTGGGCCTTTGGGGCAACATTTCGGAACACCGTGGCCTTACGCGAGCCACCTAGGTACTCTCCTCGCCTTCTACCATTGGGTGCTCTAGCCATGGGCTTAGAGCGAGGTTCCGTTGAGCCACGCCTGGTATCCAAGTAGGTAGTGCCACCCACACTTGGACTGGGAGCATCGGCCAGTCGATCTCCCGGGGGAACTAGAGCCGGCTCTTGAACACTTCACCAAGCTACCCCACTTGTCGGTCCGTATTCACTCTAGTCTTGGACTTCCCAGTGGTCAGTTCATCACCCAACATTGGGTCTGGCCTTCCTAGGCCCAACTGGCCTTTCTTGGGCCAAACTGGCCCTTCCTGGCCAAACTGGCTCCACTGGGCTCCAACCCCCACACTCTCCCTACTATACTTTTGGAACCCCCTGCAGCCCCCCCCCCCCCCCCCCCTGGGGGACAATCGCTTTGGGCTTTCACCCAACTGCCTGTATTAGTATTTGGACTCGGACTCGGGCTCGAACTCGGACTCGGACTCGGTCTCGGTCCCGGTTTCGGACTCGGACTCAGTCTCGGTCTCGGCTTCGGCCTCGGTCTCGGTCTCGGGTCCATCTCAGACTCCATCTCGGACTCCATCTCGGACTCCATCTCGGACTCCGTCTCGGATCCATCTCGGACTCCATCTCGGGTCCATCTTGGACTCCATCTCGGGTCCATCTCGGACTCCGTCTCGGACTCCATCTCGGACTCCATCTCGGACTCCGTCTCGGTCCATCTCGGACTCCATCTCGGGTCCATCTCGGACTCGATCTCGGACTCCATCTCGGACTCCATTTCGGGTCCATCTCGGGTCCACCTCGGACTCGATCTCGGGTCCATCTCGGGTCCACCTCGGACTCCACTTCGGACTCCAACTCGGACTCCACTTCGGACTCCACCTCGGACTCCATCTCGGGTCCTTCTCGGACACTACCATGTGTCATGTCTTGGTCCTTTTGGGTCCCTTTTTGGAGCCTCGCTTATTGCTCGTTTTGTGCTCATTCCTCGAGCCCTTCGTTAGGAGTTCCACTCCCGCTCTCGACCTTTCAAGGCGGAGCTTTTGGCCCAAACGTGTTACACTCGTTTGGCTTTCGCTTCGGCCACTACCACGTGGCACCCTTCCGGCTCCACTTTGGGGCCTAGGGATTTTGTGTCTCACAACTCCACCACCCATAGACGAAGTTCGATGTCCTCATCGAACGGTAAACCATTTTATAAAGTAACACCCTCATGTGTTACCATTTCCATCCTTGGCACCTAGCCAATATTTGTCAATGGTCTGACACTGAAGGCTCACCATGCCTTCTGCATATTCGTCAATGGTTTGACATTGAAGGCTCACCATGCCTTCTGCATATTCGTCAATGGTTTGACACCAAAGGCTCACCATGCTTTGCCCATCCTCTAAGGAGGGTAGTCTCTCCAACTTAGAGACTGATTGGACCACATGTAGTGGTTCTCTCCTTTTATTGGTTTAGTTCTCGTTAAACCTCTTAGAGACCCTTCTCTAAGTCAATCCCACTACTCCTTCTCGAGTAGTCTCAATTTCCATCTATGGAACATTTGCACCTTGGAACTTTTACTCTTTGCCTTCTGGAAGTCAATTTCCTAGGTGTCTCCAACACTTTGCATTGCACTTTTTGTGCAACTCCACTTCCCCATCTTAGGATGTTCTTTACTTGAGGGCACCATCATCTTCTCTTCTATTTCGTGCCACCTTGGGCACTAAGTTCCATTTATCATACTTTGTGCTAGGGCTGTCCATGGCCCTATCATTTGGCTACCTTACCGCTCCCTCCCTTGGAGCTTCCACTTTCGCCAAATCGGAGCAATTCGGAATCCATCCTTGGAAACACACTTCCTTTCCCGCAATTTGTTAGCGTCCAACACATTAGTGTTCCTCGCCTAACTTTGCCACTTGGATTCCTTCCAAGTGCCCTATCTTGGCCACTCATCTTTTGCTCCTATCCGTTGATTGTTGCACCAAGCAACACCGAATCTCTACCTCCCTCCTTGAGGTATTCTTTTGATCCCATAGCAAAGGCTCTGCTTTGCCAACACTAGGGTGTTCACCCCTAGTAAGTCTCTTTAGCATCTTCTGTTGTGGGCTTTATCCACGGCCCAACTTTGTGACCCTCCCATGGGTCTCTTTAGAGACTACTTTCCTTGGACACACTATGCCATCGCAATTACATAGCTCATTTCCCTAAGGTGCTTTACCCACTTGGTCACCTTGACCAAGCCACACCATCATCAATAGTTCAAATCAACACTTTGAACTAGGAACCTTATTCCTTAGCCCAAACAAGGACCGCGTCCTTATTTAGCCACAAGATCACCTAGTGATCTCACCTCGGCACCTTAACAGGTTTGCCAATAGGTACTAGGTCTTCCAGACCTTTAACTTGTTAACTACGACCCCGGGGGCATCCCCCACACTTGGCGGTGCGCCCTGGGTGTCCCCATCTCATTCACCACGTCCTTGGTGCCACTTGCACCAAAGTGTTCAAGTTAGATATGCTGAGCCACACTAAGCAATCTAACTGTGCATCACGACTCCGAGGCATCCCTCGCTTGGCGGTGTGCCCAAACCAGTCTCCCCACTGAAAGTCCATGACCACCGAAATATGAGTGTCCTCATATTCCAAACCATCACCACGCCCTAGTGATTTGGGACTCGAACCCAAGCACTAGAGGGTCGGGATTCGAACCCAACCTCCGTATATGCATCTACGGACGACATCACACAAGATGCCTGGCGTGACTCCCCACGCCGGTGCACCAACTTATTTTTAAAGCGCGCTACAGATCACAGCTTAGGAACCTAGTTCCCCCACACTGCCAAGTCCTCTCACTTGACATATCTGTGATCATGCATGGGCTCCTCCATGCTTGGCCCCATGGGCCACCCTTTTTGAAGTTAGCACCTTCAACTAGGGTATTTGTTCCCCCCAACTTGCCAATCTCACTTAGCAAGTCATCCGGCCACCGTAACATGGTTCATGCATAAGCGTGGAAGTCCTTAACCATCAACTTTCGTTCAAAGCCCTCTCTTTGAACACTCGGGAACTACTTCCCTAACCTTGATAGCCTTGCCTCATGGCAAGCTTCAAGACCACGCTTCTGCTACGCCACTCTGATTTCGCGCGTTCTATGAACCATTTACACTTGGCCTTTCTAGGTACTAAGCTACCTAGAATCGTCTTTGGGAACCTTGAAGGAACTAGCTTGCTAAGGCCTCCCTTTTTGCAAGCTTTCCAATTGCCACATAGTCTAACATGGATAATTCCATATTCTAGACTCTCCATGGCATCACGGTTGCTAGCGGCAACACCCTCGAGCCCCCACTTGATTCTCCACTCCTAGCTGGCATAACCAACCTTGGTTATGCCCTTCGATTTCTATGGTTCAGTTCCATCCCAATACTACTTGCCTTTTGGCCCCATATGTTTCCTTTGGTTATTCTCCTCCAGACCAAGAGGATAGCTTTGCACTTTCTATCATGCCTTAGCAAGTATTCTTAGGGATGAACCTACCCAATAGCCCAGGGAGTGGTTCCTCAATCCGGGTATGCTCACCTTATAATCCCACACACTGGGATTACATTGTTGCTTATGGGCCTTTACATGCCCATCACTAGCCTTGCCAAAATTCCATTTTTGGCTTTGTCCAACTTGGGTAGACAGTCCTCTCCTGTCTCCGCAACCTTGGACATTTGGATAGCACCTTCTATCCATCATTCGCTAGGGACTTAGTCCCTTGGGCCTTATCCATTGCCCTCGCGACATCAAACACCACCTTCTGGTGTTCTAGAGTGTTTGGGTGTCCCAATGATGGCTTTCTTGACAATGAGTATTTCCTTTTATGACATTGACTTACTATATTGCAACATAAGCAACTTATCCCCCGTAAGGGTATGTCCGACTTCCCTATGCTAGAAGTCTTGGGTAGCTACCTTCTACCCGTTTAACCAGTTATTTTGCACCTCTTGCTTAGTTGCCTCATAGTTGTCAAATCCTACTACTCATTGCTTGGTGCTTTCACACCCCCATCATTATCTGGGTCACCACACTCCAACTGCATGCTCTGCAGTTTAGGCTATGCCATTCCCATTTCCATTGGGATTCCTTTGGCAAGGGGTTCTCATGAACCCACCAACATAGCCTCAAGGTATCACACCTTGGCACCTTTGGTGTCTCCACACCATCAGCTCCACGAGCCTACCTCTATGACACTTCTTCTTTGTGTCTAAGTCTTTGCCAAGACCAATATTGCTCTTTCTCATGCCAACCATCTGTTAGCACTGCACCATAGAGGTCACACACAACTTTGTGTCAAAGTTGTTTTCTTTTTGGGAACACCTTTCCCACGACTTTAGCATGGCACATTTTGCCATCGATGAGATACCCTCTGTTCTCATCCTTGGATCCTATGATCCTCCCCCATCCTTCGTGGGGTACAACACACCTCAGTCCAAATGCTTCCATCAGTCCTTTTAGGACCATTCCTTGACTCTACTTGAGTCATCTAGCAGTTTTGGACTTGGTTAATCCACAAACTCGTAAGGTCCTACTTGTGAGGCACTAGCTCACTGAAATACACTTTTTGCATTCCTGTCCTACTCAAAAGGACTATTTTCACAAGTGTTACTCTGACACTTGATTTTGTTCTCTGGGGGCAACCTTTGCCCCTTAGGACTACTTGTCCATGTGATGAGAATACCACTCATCTCTAAGTACACCCCCCAACTCCTTGGGTTGTTCCAGCATTTATTAAAGGTAGCCCCGGCTACCATTTCAAGGACTTGGGTCCTCTTCCGTATTTGACCTCCCACGGTCATTACTTCTGGTCTCACATTCATGAGCACCAACCTCAACTATATGAGGATAATCTTGTGACTCCTTTATTGCTTTGGAGTCTTTATCTTTCCCGTGATCCCAACTGTAGTTGTTTTCCACAACTACATTAGCCAGTTTGCTAAGTCAAACGCTCATCTGGATCACATCCTCAACTCTCTGAGGAAAACCATATACTGTTCCCAAGATCCCAAAGTCGTTCCTTTACTGGCCCCTTTTCTATCCACCACATCGCACCCAAGTCACGCATGAACTTGAGTGGAGAGCCATGTCCTCTCGGCATGCTACTCCTCAAGGATAAGCCCACCCCTAGGACCTTCCAATGCCAATATCAATGGTGATATACTTGAGCACCAATAAAAGTCGGACTAAGGAACAGCTCCGATACCAAGTTGTAAGCGACTAAATTTTTCATTCTACTTTAGTCACTTAACCACACCTCCGACCACTTGGAGGAGTCTCATTCACAACCTCCATAAGTCCAATCCAGGACTTGGGACTTGCTAGCCCCGAGAATGGCATCCATGCCACTCAACATTTGCACTTGGTCCAAGTGCTCCACGTGTCCGATCCCATGACCGACACTCAAAGGTACCACCGACATAGCAGCCCGTTACGCTAAGGCCATGCCCAATCACCTTTGCCACACTGGTAGTCCAATACCACTTGCATCACAGTCTTGGCTCTCCAAGACTAGGCAAACCATCCGTAAGTGGTCATCTTAGATCCACTCCTTAGCATCCTTAGGATGCCCACCGACAAGGGGAATAGCCTTCCCCAATATCCCTCTGTCAGTCCCCACTAAGTCCCTTTCTGCCCCTGGCCATGTTTGCCAACACTGCCACTTGATCAAGACCCACAGGCCCGACCACTAAGTCCCACGGTCCTCTGGGACTTCCTCGCCACACGACTGTGTCCTTGGTCACTACCCCAGAGGACTGCTCCCCTTCCTTTCCACAGTCTGGGCCTTTGGGGCAACATTTCGGAACACCGTGGCCTTACGCGAGCCACCTAGGTACTCTCCTTGCCTTCTACCATTGGGTGCTCTAGCCATGGGCTTAGAGCGAGGTTCCGTTGAGCCACGCCTGGTATCTAAGTAGGTAGTGCCACCCACACTTGGACTGGGAGCATCGGCCAGTCGATCTCCCGGGGGAACTAGAGCCGGCTCTTGAACGCTTCACCAAGCTACCCCGCTTGTCGGTCCGTATTCACTCTAGTCTTGGACTTCCCAGTGGTCAGTTCATCACCCAACACTGGGTCTGGCCTTCCTGGGCCCAACTGGCCTTTCCTGGGCCAAACTGGCTCCACAGGGCTCCAACCCCCACACTCTCCCTACTATACTTTTGGAACCCCCTGCAGCCCCCCCCCCCCTGGGGGACGATTGCTTTGGGCTTTCACCCAACTGTCTGTATTAGTATTCGGACTCGGACTCGGGCTCGAACTCGGACTCGAACTCGGTCTCGGTCCCGGTTTCGGACTCGGACTCGGTCTCGGTCTCGGCTTCGGCCTCGGTCTCGGTCTCGGGTCCATCTCAGACTCCATCTCGGACTCCATCTCGGACTCCATCTCGGACTCCGTCTCGGGTCCATCTCGGACTCCATCTCGGGTCCATCTCAGACTCCATCTCGGGTCCATCTCGGACTCCGTCTCGGACTCCATCTCGGACTCCATCTCGGACTCCATCTCGGACTCCGTCTCGGTCCATCTCGGACTCCATCTCAGGTCCATCTCGGACTCAATCTCGGACTCCATCTCGGACTCCATTTCGGGTCCATCTCGGGTCCACCTCGGACTCGATCTCGGGTCCATCTCGGGTCCACCTCGGACTCCACTTCGGACTCCAACTCGGACTCCACTTCGGACTCCACCTCGGACTCCATCTCGGGTCCTTCTCGGACACTACCATGTGTCATGTCTTGGTCCTTTTGGGTCCCTTTTTGGAGCCTCGCTTATTGCTCGTTTTGTGCTCATTCCTCGAGCCCTTCGTTAGGAGTTCCACTCCCGCTCTCGACCTTTCAAGGCGGAGCTTTTGGCCCAAACGTGTTACACTCGTTTGGCTTTCGCTTCGGCCACTACCATGTGGCACCCTTCCGGCTCCACTTTGGGGCCTAGGGATTTTGTGTCTCACAGTTTTCTAGCTTCTGAAGGAAACAATAATGATGATCAATATGATAGTATATATGCTTTCGCGATACATCCAACATCACACACCCGAAAAACTACCATGAAATATTTTTTGAGATGGTAAAGACACACGAATACTATAGGTAGTATTACAGAAGAACACTTGCAAGTATATCAAATGAAAAGTAAAATGAAAAAAATAATTAATTATATAAAGTATAATAAGTTTATATTATTGATAGAGAATAAACATTGATAGTCTTAGAAAATTTAGTTAGCTCCAAAAGTTTTCTGCAACTCAACAATAGTAAAGCTTGCTTAGTATATATGAATATCTATTTTAGAATTCTAGTGTAAGATATTAATAAAGATGTAATACATATGCTTGTAAAGAGTATATGCCTTCCCATATTCTTCGTACTTCATAAAGTCTAAACATATGCAAAAAGGAAAGTCTTGAATGGCAATTGTGTACTCCACCATCTGTTTTGACTATATATTCCTTTGCAAGCGCAATGATGTACTTCATGTAGAGAATCTCACTTAAGCATAACTTATTTAACCTTACTTTTGCTTGGAGATAGTATCAATAAATTTAACTACCTTACCTTCTTTTGTTAGTTTTTTATACAGCTTTGTGAGAATAATCTTAGTTTTGTCACTCATGTCTCCAACTCTCCTTTCAAGATTGAAAGTGGATTTCTCAAGGTTTTCAATCTTATCTAAAGTGAGTGTGACCATATTAACAATTGGCCATTCTTTAGATATTGCATTAGATTTAGTCACTATAGTGTCTTTAACCTGCTTTATATGGTTGGCATCAATGTTATAACAATATAACTAACACCATCTTGAAAATCTTGTTTGTTTTCATTCCCCATGGAAATATAAGGCTAGAATAAAAGTAAACTTGTGCTGCCCACTAGAGAAAAATTAATTATCACAATGAATGAAATTAAAATGAAACACTTGTGAATTTTTTAAACCTTCATCACAAATTCATTTATAATTAATTTTAGCTTTATATGTGAAAATTTTAAATTACACAATAACATTGCCTATTGCCACATTAAATTAACACATCACTACCTATGTGGACAATAAAATGCCACATCAGCAAAAAAATCTGAATCGTTAATTGAATTGATTCGCTCAATTACAAGCTAGCTCGCTGCTGCTGCTCGTGCCGCTCTCTACTGCTGGCTGCTCACTGCTGCTGGGCTGCTCACTGCTGCTGGCTCACTTGCTGCTGCTAGCTGCTGAGCCACATCAGGCTCCTCCTCCTCTGCCACCACCACCTTGCCACTGCTCTCCTCCTGCTAGCACCTCAGGCTGAGCACCTTGTCCACCGCCAACTCCATGCTCATCGTCATCTCATGCCTGGCTGGCGCCATCTGGAGTGCGCTGCCAAGTTCCTCCCTGCTGCTCCCTACTGCTCCCTACTGCTCCCTGCTGCTCATTGCTGCTTCCTACTGCTCGCTGCTGCTCGCTGCTCGTAAAAGACCTTTCTAAAAACTTGGACCGCTTGAAACGCCAGGAATAACTCTGAATTCCAAAACTGTCTTCCCAATAACTACGCCTGAAAGCATTTAGATTGGAAGTCAGCCTAAAACATCAGTGTTTTTCTTACCTTTTACAAGCAGGTGCAAAGAAATCTCATCAGAAATGTTGCGTCCTTGCTCCCAGAGCTCACGAGCTTTAACAATCGACGATGTCTTCAAACAACTAGTGGTGATCAGCTTGCTTGGAACGTCAGGCTTTATCACGGAGTTTTGATAAAGTCTAGAGTTTCGATTGGACGGTATAAGCTGTAGGAGTTAGATGGTAAAAGCTAAGCAAAACACACTCAAGAAAGCTAGAACACACCTGATCTTCGTCTAGTTTCTTATGTCATGCGAGCATAGTAAAGTGTGATAATTCTTCGTCCTTGTTGTTAGGCGGAACTTTGAGAAACGTTTTAACACACCTCTCAAATTCCCAGCTCCAATACCTCAAATGACTACCATGTCGAGAAATATCATTGACTAGTTCCACACCTGGTAAAAAGAAAACACATTCATTGTAGCACTAACAGGAGAAGGTCTCAAACACACCAATCATGTGCTGCAATGCTCCAGTCGTGGCACCAAATCCAGGATTTTTTATTCTTGCAGCTACTAAAAGCCTCTGAACTGTGGTACGATCGGTGTTGCTCCAGCCATAGACTTTCGAATTCACAAAGCAGAGATGTGCTATGTCCATGATTATACAACCAATATCGCGAGTCTCTGTGTCGAGAGCCACAACTGTCTATGTAACAAGACGAACTTTATGTACTCTTCCGCCTTCCAATTCGTACCAAGAGAAGGCCATCTATTGTTTGTAATCGACTTAGGCGCTGCAAAAGTAACCTGCATAGCAAAGTTTAGACGAAAGAAAAAGAAATAAAAAAACCAAGGATCATACCTTCTCCAGAGCAGAATCAATACCATCCTTCATGGTCGTGAGCGAAAGCAAGTAATCGCAAAATATTTTGAAAAGGTTCAAGCAAAGTCGGCGCATGGGATCTATGAGAAACTGAGATAGGATTGAAGGAGTATAGATGATGGAGCCTCCATAAGATTGACTCTCCACTCAGTCCAGCAGCTGTTAGTATGTCCTCTTTACTTTTGTCAAGTCCTTTGTATTTTTTTATTGATCAATCGCTGCTAGCATCTCCTGGGCCGTTCTCTTTACAGGAGGAAATCTGAGTTGATACCTGCATAAAAATATGAGTATGGACGAGATTGTCATGATCACAAACAAAACCTGTTCTTATCGTAGAAATATGAAGTTCCAACTTTTGTTGTCAGGAATTTGCATCACCGGCATCCTGCTTGGTCACCACATTTAAAACCTCTTCATCCAGATTCACCTCTTCATTCACCTCTTCATCGCAATCCACCTCTTCATCAGCGATGTTGATCGGAGCTCCAATATCCGCAGAGCATGCAGCGGCAGCTAAGGACTTGGAATCGCCATGGTGGCCAAAAGATCAGATCGGAGGTACTGGATTTCAATACCTGGATGCTGCCTCTCTCCTCCAGCGCCTCCAGCGAGTCTCTGTTTCGAGAGCCACAACTGTCGTCTGTAGCAGGACAAACTTTATGTACTCTTCTGCCTTCCAATTCGTACCAAGAGAAGGCCATCTATTGTTTGTAATCGACTTAGGCGTTCCCAAAGTAACCTGCATAGCAAAGTTTAGACGAAAGAAAAAGAAATAAAAAAAACCAAGGGTCCTCCGGCAAGTGATGTGGCACATCACTTGCCACATAAGCCAAGATTGCCACGTCACGTGCATATGTGAAAGGAATTTAATTGATATTTCATAACGAATGAAATCGAGGATTTCTCTAGCGGCCATGCAGCATTGATGGTGCCAAGCAGCGGCCCTTGCCATCTTGCCCTCAGAAGTAGCACCCGGAATCCAAAGCATCTGACAGCTCGTATTTCAAACGCCCTTCTGCGACAGCTGTGAGAACCTCGTCGTCCGAATGCAAAGCATCCGAAACACCTTTTAGCAGCAATCTCCTAGTCTGCTTGACTACGCATTTTTTCGTCAGGTATTGCGAAAGCAGCCCCGGCACCCAGCCAGTATAATGATGGATCCTCCTTGCACGTAATTGACACACCTCTTCGGTTTTGCCTGATGTATGCTTCAAGTAAGCGACAGCTTCATCCTCCTGCAGAGCGAGAAACAAACACAAAACCGGACTGAATTTAAACTCGGAAGTTTTCCTACTGAAGCTTCTTCGGAATCTCCCTGGATAACACACCAACGTTTGGGTGGTTGTTTGTGACAGCCTGGGAACCGGAGCCTTCACCTTTGCGACCAAAGGCTCTTACTTCGATCGCAAACCATCAAGTTCGCATAGTCCACAACTATGTGCACCGTCTCAGTCCTCAACCATAGAACCATTTCAACATCTTCCTCGCTTTCAAAATCCTCAAGCGACGCAAGAGCCTTAAGATCCTTGATGTATGCCAAAATGAACGCCTCACGCAGCACTTTACAAGGGGCCTTCACAAATCGTTCCCCACACAGGAGCATATACTGGTTCTTGGTGAAACCAACATGGTTAAGACTCTTACAGATAAAAAGAAATTCAGGTTCAAAAGAATTGACTCAAATCCTTAAACAAAATGGTTGAATGCAATATTACTTTCCATTCCACAACATGCCATCTGTTGAGATTTCCAATTTGCATAAATGCACAAAGTCACCATCTTTTCTTCTTATTTCTTCCCTATTCAAGACTCCACCCAGAAGAAAACAAAAAGAAAAATAATATATCAGCTCCAGTTTGCTTTAGAACTTTTATTTAGTGAGTCTTCTCACACTGAGTGTCTTGAGTTTAAGCCATCTCCATAGCATTGATGCTTTGTAATAAAGATAACCAACCGCAGTGGTTACTAACGCTCTTGACAAAACTAGGAGTCCCTATCACGTACTTGATCATGCCATCACCTCTGCCACTCCAGATGGCCTTGTATGCCTTATATGACCTCCCGGGCGTCATAGTGAACTCGTCCACGTACTTCTTCGGCAAGGCCGCTGCCCGTGCTGCGCGGCTCGCGCTCATAGCCGCAGTGGCTGGACAGTAACCACGCTGTCAATCTAAACATGAGTAACAGCATTGGCTACGATCGCCAGTGGGGAGCAGCGACGGTGCTGCCAACAGTGGTGCCGACTTTGGCCTTGGAATGTACAACGATCACCACTGGCTCATGCACTCGTGGCTCAAGAACTTCGCCGAGGGCCGCAACCAGGAGAGCACCAGCGAGGCCGTCAACTCGTACTACGCGGCGTCGCTGCTGGGCTCCGCCTTCCACGACGCGGCGCTGGCCGAGCTCGGCGTCACGCTGGTGGCCTTCGAGACGCACGCCGTGCAGTCGCTGTGGCACGTACCGCTGGGCAGCGAGCTGTACGAGGCCGAGTTTGTGGCGCGCAACCGGATGATCGGGGTGCTCTGGGCCAACAAGCGCGACACGGCTCTCTGGTTCGGTCCGCCCGAGTGGCTGGAGGTCCGGCTGGGCATCCAGGTGCTGCCCGTGACGCCGGTGACCGAGGTGCCCACGATGAACTTCAGCAGTTTGGCAGTGAAAACCTACCAATAACATTGCCTGTTGTATATGTCCAAGCAAATGATGGTCCTCACCATATAAGTTATTGAGTGAGGAAAAGCTGCTTTACAAACACTTCAAAGTGATGTCTCAGAGCAAGTTCTAGGGAGTTCTGCGAGAAGAAGAAGAGCTTTGTGCGAGGTGGCCTTGAAAGCAAACCCAGATATGGATGCTGCTTGGTCTGGTGAAAAAGGATTTCTAAACTGTTGTATCTAGTGGGGGATTCACGTTGATTCTTTTCTTAAATCTGGACTTCATAAAAAAGTTTCTTTGGTTTGTGTTTCAAGATGGGTCTGATGCAATGCCCAAGTTCCAGCAACTCCTTGTTCGCTCCAATATCAATCCACTATGTTAAAATATACATCATGGAAACTCTCAGCGCTTACGTGGTGGAAGACTCCAATAAGTAATAGTTAAATAGCAAGACATACAGACTGTTTCTCTGCATTTTAACAAAGATGGTGCATTATTCTAGCTCAAGAACTTAGCGACAAGCTGCCATGGATGGAGCGAAGCCGCTGTGACTTAACGAAATCCAGCCATGGAACACGCCGACTTAACGAATGGAAATGTCAAATCCAGCCATGAAACGCACCGACTTAACGCGTGATAGACATGACGGGGGCCAGGGTTAAGCAATTCTATCTTTATATATTCTCACCGTAGGTGCGAACATTGTAACAAAGCACTTCCAAATGTTTTGGTGCTTCATAATGGGTGTTGTGAAACTACTTCATCTCTGAATAATTTCAAAGGAAATCAGTACTGAAAATTGGGTTAAAAATCCTCTCTCCTGGACATGCTGCAAAGCTGTTGAGGTTGCTCTTACATCCACACCACACAGCACTCATGCACGAGTTTTGGTGTTCCACGCCATGAATGCTAATTGAAACTGCGGTGAATTGAATCAGATGGAAAAGAAAAGGAAAATCTTGCATCCATTGCCAGGATTTGAACCCAGATAGCTGGGTTCCTGAAAAACTTGGCCTCTCTGAGAAATTGCCACATTGCATAGGAGAAGTCTGTAAGTTCCTTCGCTTCTCAAGCCTCTGTTTCTTTCCTTTTTTCTTACGTCTCTTTGATGACTTCCATGTTTGATTTCGACAGCCTACTCAAGGAGACGCAGCGAGTACAGGCATTCTTCAAGGAGGGGATACTCCCCATCTTCTCGTGGCAGAAGGGAACGCTCAGCGTCGCCTGGCTACTCTCCCTACTGGAGCCCTCGACGAGGCCGATCGTACCGACGTAGCTCATACTGCTCATCGCGATTCGAGGTCGGCGTCATCATACTAAAGATAAAAAAAGAGTCCATAGGTAAACACTGTTCTCATTTTGGCATCGTTATCCTCAGGTATAGAGAATTCAGTGATCTAGTGAGCTTGTGTTTGTGGATCTAGAGCGATGGAGGGCCTTGTGACACACAAAGGCGGCTGCCACTGCGGCCGCGTGCGGTGGGAGGTGGACGCCCCGGCCAGCGTTGTTGTGTGGGAGTGCAATTGCTCCAATTGTGCCATGCGAAGGAACACGCATTTCATTGTTCCCGAGGCCAGGTTTCGGCTTCAGCCCGGCTCCGAGGAGTGGCTCTCGCTCTACACGTTTGGGACGCACCAGGCCAAGCATCTGTTTTGCAAGGTGTGTGGGATTTGCTCCTACTTTAAGCCGCGCATCAATCCGGACGTGGTGGCTGTGACTGTGCATTGTGTGGATCCTGGCACGCTGCGCGACGTCCAAGTCAAGTGCTTCGACGGAAAGAATGACGCGTCTTTTGCTGCCTCGGACACAAGCAAGCTGTCTAAAGGAGAGAATTGAAGTCATGGATCTTGGACATTAGCCATTAGTTCAATCCAATAACTTTGTATGCGCATAAATTATTTCTGGACTCCTTGTGGTTTGAGAGACAGAGGACCGGTGGTTGCTGGTTGTTTTAAGCCTTGACTCTGAATATGTACACTAAGAGGAGCGTGTTTTATTTCAGATGAACTCAGAAAGATACTGTGATTTTTAAATGATTTTTCTGAGTTTTTCTTGATGTTATTTCCTTACTTTTCGACTGGAAACTGGTAAGAACGAATGACAAAACAATTGCAATAGAGTCAATACTGCGGGACCAGCTTTTTAAGTGGGACCTCCAAATGGTCTCACTTTAATCAAGTAAGCACCACAAAGCGTTGTTAAAATGTGAAGGTATGTAGGATTTATATGAGGAGCCTTCACAATTAAGCATTAGAATCAGGTGTGATTGTGATGGCTTTTATTGCAAAAGTTGGGAAATTCCGTAAAAGCGTTATCCTCGGGTATAGAGAATTCAGTGATCTAGTGAGCTTGTGTTTGTGCGATGGAGGGCCTTGTGACACACAAGGGCGGCTGCCACTGCGGTCGCGTGCGGTGGGAGGTGGACGCCCCGGCCAGCGTTGTTGTGTGGGAGTGCGATTGCTCCAATTGTGCCATGCGAAGGAACACGAGTTTCATTGTTCCTGAGGCCAGGTTTCGGCTTCAGCCCGGATCCGAGGAGTGGCTCTCGCTCTACACGTTTGGGACGCACCAGGCCAAGCATCTGTTTTGCAAGGTGTGTGGGATCTGCTCCTACTATAAGCCGCGCTCCAATCCGGACGGGGTGTCTGTGACTGTGCATTGTGTGGATCCTGGCACGCTGCGCGACGTCCAAGTCAAGTGCTTCGATGGAAAGAATTGGGAGGCGTCTTTTGCTGCCTCGAACATAAGCAAGCTGTCTAAAGAAGAGAATTGAAGTCATGGATCTTGGAGTTCAATCCAATAACCTTGTATGCGCATAAATTATTTCTGGACTCCTTGTGGTTTCAGAGACAGAGGAACGGTGGTTGCTGGTTGTTTTAAGCCTTGACTCTAAATATGTACACTAAGAGGAGCGTATTTTATTTCAGACGAACTACTGTGATTTCTAAATGATTTTTCTGAGTTTTTCTTGATGTTATTTCTTTACTTTTAGACTGGAGACTGGTAAAAACGATTGACAAAATAATTGCGATAGAGTCAATACCGCGGGACCAGCTTACTGTGTTCCACTATGACTTTTCTGGTTTGCAATATCCAGGCATGGCAGTAGAAATTTCCTCCATCTCGGACTGTAACACAATCTTATTCCTAATATACGCAGCTAGCATTGCATTCTAGGCGACCATGCTTGGATCGGCGAGAATCTCCATTGGAAAGCAAAAGAGGCTATCATCGACGTCCAGGACTTAAGATCCCGCATAAGGAGCTGCATCGATTAACGAACAGATTTTAGTTTGAGCATCGATCGACGCCATGACCAGAGTTTTTCAGGATGCAAGACTCAGCCCGGATCAACCCACGCATTGAACTCGATCGAGCATAGGAGAGAAAGCGTGCTCTAATCATGACATATGTGTCAAGCATAGTAAAAAGAAATCCCCTGATCCAATTCGATTCAAAGAAAATGAATTAGTTAGAAAGGAAGAACAAGAATCAACACACTAATTTTCGTAGCCATTCTTATCAAGGTCTCGGGAGGGAACTTGTTTGAAGGCCTAAAATTTGGATCAGGCACGCACTCCACTTTTTTTTTTTTTTTTGACAATTGAGAATAACAAGAGTATATCTCCTGCATTGTTTTTTCTTGTAAGATCAAAACATATATAAAAAACACAGCTTGACTGAAATTCTCGTGCTCAGTGTTTCACTTTGACTTTTCTTCTTTCAGCTTGCTGCTGAGTCTATAAGACCAGAAATTGAAAATTAAGCCAAGAAAAAACTTACAAGATAAGATTTCTACTCGAGCAAATGGAAAGATACAAAGCAAACCTCGGGCTTTGATTATCAAACAGGGCCTGCACGACGATGTGGATCGGCTCGCCAGCTAAACAGCTAGCTTGCTTGTACGTGTTTGATATAGATGAAGTCTCTTTATAAACTTTGTCCAGCTCCTTCAGTTCTGGTCATCAAGGTGAAGGCCGAGGATGTGGTAAAACCCATTCTCTGTAGTGCGTCGAATGCAAGCGCTCCCACCACCAAGTTTTGCCGCTTCCAGCACTCGTTGAGAATGATCGTCCAGGCCACGGCATTGGCTTCCACAGGCATGCCTCGCACCATAGCCACTGCGTCATCGAGCTGGTTTGCTCGACAAAGCACATCGATCATGCAGCCATAGTGCTCGATACCAGGCGTCACGGCAAACTTGGACGACTCCTCCATTGCACGAAAGATCTTCCTCGCCCTCTCAACCATCCCGGCATGGCTGCAAGCGTTGAGAAGCGAGACGAAGGTGACACTGCTGGGCCTTAGATCCTCGTCTTGCATGGCGTAGAACAATGCAAGAGAATTCGTGTAGCTCCCCTGGCTGCTCCATCCTGCTATCAATGCGTTCCAGGTGATCACGTCCCTTGTAGAAACCGAGTCGAACACTTGGCGAGAGTTGTCTAGACTGCCAAACTTTGCGTAGAAATCTATGAGCGACGTTGCTAGAACAGCATCGCTTTCAAGGCCTCTCCTGCATAGCTCACCATGGACTCTCTTCCCAGTTTCCAATCTTCTCGCCACTCCACAGGCCCTCAGTGCGAGGCCAAGAGTCGAAGCATTCGGTTCCAGACCACCGCGAGCTTTCATTTGCTCGTAAGTCTCGAGAGCTAGCTCCCCTTGCCCGCTTTCTACGTATCCCAGAAGCAGTGTGTTCCAAGTTGCCACCTCCGGACGCTGGATCGCAGCAAAAACCCTGCGAGCATCGTCCATGCTCGAGCATCTCACGTACATGTCGACTAGAGCGCTGGCCAGGAACTTGTTCGATACAAATCCTTGTTTCGCAGCTTCGAAGTGGAGAGCCATGCCTCTCTCCAAGCACACGAGCACTTTCGTCTCCCTGGATTCTTTCGCTGCTGCCAAGCTAGACCCGCAAGCTCGTATTGCCGCTACAAAACTATGAGCGTCCGGTGCACAACCTCCATGACTTTGCATCTGAGAGAAGAGCTCAAGAGCTAGATCTTCTTCCCCATTGTCAGCACACCCGGTGATCAAAGCAGTCCACAACGTAACATCTGGATCATGCGCCATAGCTTCGAACACGGCCATACTGTCCACCAAGCTCCCACTTTTGGAGTACAGGTCGACGAGAGCGCAAGCTAGAAAGCCATTGAGTTCCATGGTTGCCTTGGCTCGAGCATGCAAAGCCATGCCTCGCTCGAGCAGCATGACTCTAATCTTCTTCCCACAAATCTCCTGCGCTTCTTCTTCTTTCTCGGCCAGATATACGCATGCCTTGAGCACCGCAACTAAAGTTCGAGCATTCGGAGCTTCACAGCTATGCTTGCTCATCGCCTCGAACAGTTCCAAAGAGAGCTCCGCGTCATGGTTCTCGGCACACCCGAGAATCATCGTGTTCCACATCACGAGATCACGGCACAGCATCCTGTCGAAAACCTTTAGCCCGTTCACGATGCTTCCACACCTTGCATATAGACTGATCACTGCGCTGGCCATGTAAACATCCAAGCCAAGTCTCTCAGCCTGCGAGTGTATAGCCATAGCTTTCTCCAAAGCCACGATCTTCACAAACTGTCCATCCCGTGAGCCCTTGATCGCTTCTTCCTTCTCTGCCAGACTCGAGCAGGCCTTGAGTGCCGTGACAAAGCTCCGAGAGTTCGCTGCATAGCCCTGGAGTAGCATCCGCTCGAACAGCTCCAAACTCGCCTCCTCCTCCCCGTGAAAAGCACATCCGGCCATCAAAACGTTCCATGAAACCCTGTCGCGATTATCCATCCGATCAAACACCCGACGAGCATCCTCCAGGCTCCCACACTTGGCATACAAATCCACCAGCGAGTTGCCAACGAAAACGCTTGTCGAGTCTGTCCTTCCATACTTCGCAGCCACCAAGTGAATCTCCGAAACTTTCTGGAGCGAAGAAACCTTGACAAGCTTTCCATTGACCAGCCTTCCATCTTCTTCCACCGCCAACTTGCTACACCCCTTGAGTGCAGCGACAAAGGTCCGAGGTGTCGGAATCACGGAAGAACTCTTCTCACTCTCCCAGATCATCAGCGACAAAATGCCCAACGCTCTCGGCATTTCCCCATTGGTGGCATAGCCTTGAATCAGCGAGTTCCACGACACCCCATCGTGCTGGACCATCCCATCGAAGACCCGCTGCGAATCCACCATGCTGCCGCATCGAGCGTACATATGAACCAGACCACTGGCCACGTAAAGGTTCGCAATCGCTCCAAACTGGATGGCATTGCCATGGATGATCTTCCCATCCTTGGCGCTGCTGCATGCCTTGAGCGCCCCCAGAATCAGAGCACTCGCTCGTAGCTTCTCCTGTGCTAATGCTTCCAGCGTTTCGGAAGAAGTAGAGCTTAAGTTGCCAAGAACAAGCTCTTCTTTTGCTTGAGAACTTGTGCCTGTTCTTCCCACATCTCAGCTCCAGCGTAGATGTTCGCCATCAACGCAAACGTGGATCCAGCTTGATCCTCGTCTACCTCCACCTCCAGCGCTGCCAACGCTTGAAACGCCATCTTTCCAATCTCCACCTTCTGCCACTTCCGAGCCGCAGCCAGCACCGTCTTCCACGCCACCACGCTCGGCCCGAGCGGCATTTTTTTCACGGCGCTCACTGCTTCCTCGACAAGCCCAGCTCGTCCCAGTAAATCCACCAGGCAGTGGTAGTGCTCCACGCCAGGAGTAACACCATACTTGGAAGCCATCACGAGGAAAACTTCTCTTCCCCGGTCGACCAGCCCGGCATGGCTACACGCGGTGAGAAGCGAGCAAAACGTAGCTCCGTCCAGCCGCAAGCCTGTCTCCTCGAGCGTCTGGAACAGCCCAAGTACCTGGTTCGTGTCTCCAAGTCGACCATAGCCAGCCATGAGAGCGCTCCACAGCGTCAAGTTCCTGGTTGGAGTCACGTCGAAGGCTTGCTCCGCCTGAGCCATGTTTCCTCCACACTTGCCGTAGAAATCCACCAGAGAGGCTGCGAGGAATGGACTGCTTTCCACTCCCGACCGCACAGCTTCGCCGTGGATGGCTCTCCCAGTTTCCAGAGCTGCGGTGTTGGAGCAGGCCTTCAAGAGTGGAACAAAAGTTCGAGCGTCTGGCCGGCACGAGGAGCTCTCCTCTTTGCGCATGAGCTTGTAGACTTCGAGAGCTTTCTCGCTCTCTCCATTGTCTGCGTAGCCGGAGAGCAGCGTGTTCCAGGATACCAAGTCGTGGAGTGCCATTTTGTCGAAGACTGCTCGAGCGTCGGCCAAGCTTCCACACTTGGCATACATGTCGATCAAACTATTGGCCACGAAGATGTGAGAATCCAGCTCGCACTGAGAAGCTTGAAGATGGAATGCACTGCCTCGCTTGAGCCACTCAGCCGTCGATTCCTCCTTCTCGGATGTCAGGTTGCCGCAGGCCTTGAAAACAGCAACGAAAGTCCGAGCGTCCGGATCCCAGCCTTTGCGTTGCATTTCCTCGAACAGCTCCAAACTCACTTCACTCTCCCCGTTAACAACATATCCTAGCAGCAGTGAATTCCACGAAACCACGTCTAGACTCGGCATCTCGTCGAAAGCTTTTCGAGCTTCCACCATACTTCCGCAGCGCGCGTACATGTCTACCAGGGAATTTGCCACCACCTTGTCCGAGAGAAAGCCACACTTCACAGCCTCCGAGTGGAGACGCTTTCCTTCCTGGAGAGCCTCGACCTTTCTTCCATCTAGTAACTCTTCTTTATGCTCGGCCAGGCTCGCACAAGCCATGAAGGCAGCGACGTAAGTCCGAGCGTCTGGAACGCAACCTTCACGTTGCATGAGCGAGAAAAGCATCAGAGCCATGTCCCCCTGGCCTCTCTCCACATATCCCAGAACTAGAGAAGTCCAGGAAACCACGTCCCGTTGAGGCATCCGATTGAAAACCCCGCGAGCGTTTCCAATGCTGCCACACTTGGCATACAAATCCACCAGAGTGCTGGCCACGAACATGTCCGAGTCACACCCGCTCTTCCCAGCTTGAGAGTGAATAAAAGCCAGTCTTTCCAGGCAGTCGGCCTTGCTCGTCTCCACCAAACTAGCACAGGCCATGAGTCCAGCCACGAAGAACCGAGGATCTCGAAAAATTTGCTGAGATGTCACCAAGAGATCGAAGAGTTCCAATCCCAATGCTGCTTCTCCGCTTTCTACATATCCCAGGATGAGAGACGTCCAAGTCACAACGTCGTGGAAGGCCATCCTGTCAAAAACTCTTCTCGCATCCTCCATACTCCCACACTTGGAGTACATATCCACAAGCTTGTTTGCCACAAAGATGTTGGAGGTGACCCCAGCTTTCTCGGCCTCGGAATGAAGCACCAGTCCTGTTTCCAGCGCCTTCTCTTTCAAAAAAGCTTTCCTCTCTTTGCTGCTGCTGCTGCTGCTGCTGCTGCTGGATATGTCTTTCTCTTTCGTTGCCAGAGCAGAACACGCCGCGAGAACGGCCACAAACGTTTGAGCATCCGGCAAAGAGCCTCCTCGCGACTCTTGCATTCGTGAAAAGAGCTCCAGCGCTCTCTCTTCTTCTCCATTCTCCACACAACCCTGGATAAGTGCCGTCCACGAGACCAAGCTGTGACACGGCATCCTCTCAAACACTGCTCGAGCATTGACCAGGCTCCCACACCGCGAGTACATGTCCACCAGAGTATTCGCCACGAACAAGTTCATCTCGCAGCCAGCCTCGGCAGCTCGTCGATGCATCTCTCTCCCTCTTTCCAGAGCTTGTAACTTGATCCTCTTCTTCACATCTTTCTCATCCCGCCAAGACATTTCCCGTGAAGAACCATCTTCTCTGGCTGCTAGAACTTTTCCAGGAGAACCATCTTCTCTGCCTGCTAGAACTCTTCCAGAAGAAGCAAACTCTTTGCCTGCTAGAACTCTTCCATGGCTCAAAGAATTCCCCTGACCACCTTCCTTGGCTGCCAGATTCCCACAGGCCATGATCCCGGCCACGAAAGTCCGAGCATCAGCTCTACACCCTTCCCTCTCCATCCTCTCGAACAGCTCCAAGCCAGTCTCGCTTCTTCCATTCTCCACATAGCCGAGGATCAAAGCCGTCCACGACACCACATTCCTGGATTTCATCCCGTCGAAAACCTGCCGGGCTTCCTCCATGCTGCCGCATCGAGCATACATAACCACCAGCGTCGTCGCGACGTAGATGCTACGCACAAGGCCGCCGCCGCTCTCGAGCGCCTGAGAATGCAGCCTGCGACCTCGCTGGAGATCCCTAGACTGCTTGCATTCCTGGAGCGCGGCGATCAAGCCACGCTGCTGCTCGACAAGATTCACCTCCTCGCCAGCGCTTGCCCGTCCTCCTCCTCCACCCCGTTGCGATGCCGGCGGCGATCGAGCTCGAGCCAAGCATTCCCTGGCCGCGCGCCTCGCCCATTGCGTCCCAGGCATCAAACATTTCCCT
The DNA here is from genome assembly GCF_000143415.4 of Selaginella moellendorffii. Lineage (NCBI taxonomy): Eukaryota > Viridiplantae > Streptophyta > Lycopodiopsida > Selaginellales > Selaginellaceae > Selaginella > Selaginella moellendorffii. The sequence goes on along the minus strand of NW_003314322.1, from coordinate 1,235,398 downwards.
CGCAATCTAGGGTTTATGGAGGCATATTCGTCGCCCAGTTTAAGAATATTCTTCAGTAAAGAATATTCAAGAATATTCTTACTCTAAGCTCAAGACTTTCATGTTTCCTAGAATTTGGCAGGAAAGAGATGTTATATCTTCGTCGACTGCTTTTGATGTTCTTTCTGCATAGAAGAAGTGTAGAAGAAGATGGTGCTGTGAAGTTATGTCTGTATCATATAGGAGAGAACACTGAATCGCCCATAAGCTGGTCGCTCTTCGAGGCTCTCGTAAACCTACATTTCTTAGTTAAGCCAAGAAGAAAAGGTAAAGAGTTTGATCATAGTTCTTTCTTTTCCAGGATCTGGCAGACAAAGAGGCGACTATACGAGATAGATATATTGTGCAAAGATATCTAAATGGAGCAGCCTTCCATCGCAAGGCCGGCTGGCAATGGCTTGGCAGACAGACAATCTTTAGATTTAATTCTATGCTGACTATACAGTTAGCTTCACAAGGTACCTGAGCTGCCGTGATTCTTCCACAGGGAGGTCAATTCCTGACTTATAAAACGTGTGTTTTTCGTGGTAGAAAGGAGGAGTTCTAGCAAAATGGCTCTGGCTTTGAAGTGGCTAGCATTTCTCGTCCTGCTCATTTTTGTGATTGCCGAGGTGCATTGCCTGATTGAGTTCTTCGGGATCGTGTTTTAACGAATCTCTTTTTCTTTTTGTGTGTGGCAGAATGGCAATGTGGTTCTTGGCAGCAGAGATTTTACTGGAATCGGTGAGACATCTTTCACTGTTTCTTAAGTTTCGAGCTTCTAGTTTTGCCGGTTGGATCGAGTATAAGTGATGGGTCTTTGTTTCTCTTTCGCAGACTGTTGAGGAAAGTGCAAGTACCGATGCTCTGGGAGCCCGGTATATTCGTGTAGGAAGATCCCGCCAAAATGCTACTCTGTTTTTAGGGTTCTTGGAAGCGGTGTCCGCAGCGGGCGGCGGCGGCCAAAGCTGGGGATTTGGATCTTATCTTTGATGGCATTCGATTCCCCAGCGTCATCTCCCGGATCACGATCCTGGAACATTTTGGCCGGATCCACGAGCTGGAATACCTCTTCGATCGAATTCTCGAGCGAGAGATTGTTTCATGGACTATCCTCCTCGAAGGAAATTTTGCTCGATCCAAGCTTGTGTTTGGGCAAATGCCGCAGTGGAGCGCGGTGGCCTGGAACACGGCGCTCTCTCCTTCCGTGAGATCCGGCGACCTAAACTCGGCGATAGCGATCTTTCACCTGGGAAGATCCTTGCAAGCTTTGTAAGCATCCTTCAAATGACGACCAAAGGGATTTCCACCGCGCATTTGTGTGTGGGCTCGTCAAGCCTCTAGCTTTTGGAAAGTCCAGTCTCTGTGGCCATAGCCCCATGGCGAACTTCTTCCTCACGCTAAGCTAGTTACCAGGAATTGAACGGGCGCGTTTTGTTTTGGCCTGCAGCATAGAAGCTCAGCAGTTGATCGATCTGCTTGTTTGATTTGAGACACCTGAAAAGAACAACTAGACACTCCTCATACACCAGGAGAAAACCATCCAGTTCCATGAAGAGATCATGGAGGTATTTGTCGTCGTCTCCATCATCACAAATCCAAAGCCTCGGGACTCCCTAGTAAAAGGCAACATTCTATAATCTCATTTTTATCACGATCAAAGCCTGGACAAAGAAGAAAGAAAAAGAAAAGGTTCACCTTGCATTGGCAAAGTTACTCTTCGAGCCATTCTCGTCGAAAGCCCTACAAGTTTACTCCAGCTCCTGAGAAGAAGGAAAAGATCAAATCCAAGTTACAGGAAACAAATTGCTATCCCACGGGTGTTAGATTAAATTCAATCGACTATTCCACCAACAACGAAGGAAAGAAAGAGCATGACTTGCTCATGCATATTGGTGGTGTACGATCCTTGGCTATAAAACAACACAAATCCACCACGAACTTGCTCTCGTCGAATACTCTCAATGACTCTTGCAAAGTTTCTTGTTGTCTTTACCCTCCTCCTAGTGGCTAGCTCTTTTGGGCAGGGTGATGGAGATGACATGCCAATGCCAATGCCATCACTCAAGGGAGGCCACGATGCCAAAGCCGAATGGCCAAGTGGGCCGGGAACCAGCATCAGCGGCCCGAATGTAACCAACAAGTATGGGCCCTGAACAAATGGTAATCTTTTTTTCTTTCTTCCATTACGTTGCTGATGTCTGTGTTGTTTTGGTCGCCCTAGGAGACCCCACACTCAATAAAATTCATATGTTCTCCTAGTCTAATAGCAGCTCCAGCTCACGCAAGCTTGTCTCTAATTCGTGTGTTTGTTATGAGCGATCCGGCTCTCTCTGATCGGTTGTTCCATCTAAGTCTTCATGCCAATATCACTCGCTCGAGAATTTTTGCTCCTGCAGCGTTTCTCTTCACTTTGCTTCTGTCATAAGTCCTCACCCAAGGAAAAGAGTCGCCCCCGAAGCTTACGTCCGCGCGTAGTCTGGCTCCAGCTTCTTCATGAACTTTAGCCTGTATTCAAGTGGAGGCGACCGAGAACGAGACGCCCACCGCTATCACTGCTCCTTGAGGCCAAGAGGTAGCAGCTTTCGGTACTCGGCGGCCTCGGCTCTGATGCGATCGGGCTTTCTCTGCACAGCGTCAACGGAGTAACCATCTTATTAAGATCGGAGCAGGAGTGTACCGTGAAATTCCAGTGTTTACTCGCGGACGTCGTCCTCCATTGCTAGCTCCTCACGAGCATTTTGTTTTCGAAGTCATGGTTTTTTTAGTGATTATGTTATTAGATAAGCAGCCAACATTTATACCACGAGACCTCTATGCCTGAGAAGAGCATTTATGCTGGGGCCTCTTCCACGGAAATCTTCAAAAACCTGCAGAGCTCGTCGTGAGTTTCGTGTAAATTTATCAAAAGTTTTACTTTAGCAGGCGCTCTGCCTCCACCAAGCTCAAGAATTGTCTGCTTAAATAATTTTCCTGCCTCCTTAACAGCCTGTGAAACATACAAAAGTGAAACAATTGCTTCCCACACCTGATTGTTTTCACTCACAGTTTCATTTTCAAGGCCTGCTTCTTCAAACGCTCCAAAAGCATCTGATGACAGAACCTCGGACCACTGCACAGAATCATACCAAGATTCTTTTTGAGTGTCAGGATATGTTTTCTGAGGCCAGCTTACCAGGTAGCTATAGTAACCAGCTGCATACTCAGTTGCTACAAGAATGACAACCAACAAGAGAAAAAATACAGGAGAGATTAGAAATAGAGGAAAAACACATACTGGCGAATAAGTGGAGGAATTTGCAGATGGACTTGTCTTCAGGCAAAGGGGGTAATATCAATATCTCCCCTGCAACCTTGTTGCACAAGTTGTAAATCTCTTTCGAATTCACGGCTTCGAGCTTTGCATGCAGCTTGAGATCAATCAGAGATCGGGAAACCTGTGTGCATTCAAAAACGAGAAATTATTCCAAGAAAACTTTTCTTCATTCGGCTTACCAGATAAAGAACGTTTGAAGCCGAGAAAAACGTTCTTGACGACTTGAGTTTCGTATATAGCGCCTCTGGGAGCCCTTGGCCAGTTCTATAGTGCACTGCAAAGCTCATCAAAGTGTTCCTGCGATCACGAGATTAGTTGAAGACTAGTTTCTTACAATCGAATCAGACCTGTCATAGCACCAGTTCTCCATAAACTGGGAGGGAATCTCAACTGCATCCCACTCTATTCCTTCGGATCCAGCCACAAGACCCTCGTCCTGTTTGCTCAAAAGGTGCTGCAAAGCATGCCCGAACTCATGAAACAGCATTGTCACCTGCAAAGTTTCAATCATAAGTGCTCCGTCAAACTTGTCAGCGCTACCCATAAGATCATGAATATAAAAAAGCCTACTGCTACTACCTCATAGAACGTCATCAAGCTTGGCTGATCGGGTAATGGTGGTGCCTGGTTGCAGACAATATGAGCGACAGGCAATCGCACAACGCCACCTTTTTGCACAGCTGCATGGCTTCTGTTAAAGACTACGCCCATCCAATTTCCACTTCTCTTCTGGTGCGGCCTCGAGAATGGGTCCAGGTAAAAGTATCCCAGATTTTCTCCACTGGCGCATTCTGCCACCTTGTAAAGCTTAACTTCTTTGTCCCAGACCTGTTATTCAGATTGAGATAGATGGATCATAGTTTTCGCATGCACGCTTACTGGTGTATTTTCTTCCAACTCTTCAATGTGGACGCCAAACAAGCGCTTCGCAAGGCTGAACAGGCCATCCATGACATTAGGCATGGAGAAATACGGCCTGAGTTCCTCCTAAGAATTCCAAAATAAAGTGAGTAAATATGACCAAGCCTTGGAAGGAAAACTTGCATCATTCATGTCAAGCTTGGCCTCCCTGAAGCGCTCCGTCCAATATGGAATGTCCCAGTGGAACAAATTCTCATCTTCTTCTGAGTTTTCACTTCTCACAAATTCCTCAAGCTCCCGCATGTCTAAAACGAAGATCAACGAAAAAGAAAACACTTGCAATAAGCTTTGATAGCAGAGAGAACATAGACCTCGAATAGCAGCATCTCGTGAACAACTATGCAGTTTTTCGAGAAGTGCATGACAAGAATCCAGTGTGGCCATCTTTTGAAGCATACTCACCTGTACTAAAAAGAACTTTTTAGACTCTATGTATAGGTAATATTACCTGAGCATGGTTTTCGTATCCTAACAATTCCGCTTTCTGCTGGCGAAGCTCGAGAATTCTTGTAATTACAGGGAAGTTATCAAAACTCTCTCCGGAGGCCACTGTGACGTCTGCGCGATATACTTCCTCGCGAAGGTCACGGTTTCTCGCAAATCTCATCACTGCCGAGTACATGGAACTGTCCAGAGTTATCAGCCACGGTCCACTCTTCGCATTGGCGCCTTCATATCCCTGCAAAAAATACAGCATGACCAAAGCATTATCAATAGCGAACTTAAGGATCTTACGTTGGATACTGCGGCTTGTGCAGCAAGAGCAAGAGCCGTTTCCGGCAAGCCTTCAAGAACAGAAATATCAGTCACCAGCTTCCCAAACAACTTGGTGGAGTCCAGCACATTTTCACTGAATTTGTTCAGTAATTTCTCCAGCTCCTGCAAAACTTTGAAATGTTAGCCAAGAACAAACACATATATATACCTGTTGGATCTCATTAAAATGCACTTTCTTCTCATGTTCTAGTGCCACTCCATTTAGTATGGCATCTTTCAAACGTCCTGAAGAAAACAAAAGAGAGAGAACTCCACAAGAGATCAAATGAAGCGCTCACATACCTTCTACAACTCGTTGCTGAGCTTCGTTCAGTGTATCGAACAAGGCACCATTGCAGATCTTCTCAAACGCCTGATACAAAGCCTTGCTCTGTCCTAATCTCAACAAAAAGTTCGTTCTCAAGGGCTGCACAACAGTCCTAAAATTCAGGAGAAAGAACAAGTAAAGTTACTTGTGCTTCGTCCACAGCAGCTCGAAGAGCGTCGGAATCCTTGACATCCTTGAGATGCGAAACAATCCCCCATACCACAGTCAAGCGATCAAGAATGCGTTCGAAGGGATGGACGAGCGCCTCCCACAGATCGCCACCATTCTCTCCAAAACTTGAGGCAGCAAAGCACTCCAGCTGAAGCAAATCCTTTTCCTGGAGGAAGAAATAAACACCACAATGACAAATTTTTATCATAAAATCTACACGTACCAGTTCCTTGACAACTTGCTTGACCCCTGGAACAACATGGTGAGCTTCAACCCTGTTAAACTCTGGGAGGCAGCCAACGGAGACAAGCGGATTCATCATCACCTCAATATGGCTTCAGTCTCCACTTCTATAACCTAAATATTAATCAATATAATTAGTGATAGACAAGCTTAAATGAGTGTAAAGTAGACCTCTTTTTTTTGAGGAAAAATTTAGAGAAAAAAAAAGCTTAATCAAGTTTTACATATCTCAACAATTAAAATAAATTGTTATGCCTTGCATATAGCAATGGTAGTGTTATTTTTGGTTTGCTTAAGCAAACCTTTAGAGATAGTATTGAATATACCTAGGATATGCTTAAATATTCTAGGATATTCTACCATCTAATTGTTGTTATTCATTTAGATTAATCTTGTATTTATAATTTATAAACATGATTATAATTTATAAACTTTTTAAAACCTTTTTTAGTATATTCTTTTCTATTCTATCTTTTAATGGTTGATATGCAATAAGATTAATCTTATGATAAATTACAAACATGCTTATAATTATAAATTTTATTTGATCAAATGAACTAATAAGTAAGAATAACACTACTTATAAGCAAACTAAGCATTGCTACATGCAATGCATACCAATTTTTACTTATTAATCCAATACAAGTTACAGTGTCCTTACAGGTTTGCTTAAGCAAATCAAAAAATGACTTCTAATGAGATTTAAATATAAAAAAAGTGTCTATAAATAAGAGTGCATCTTTTTTGGTTTTCTCGGGTGGCAGTGAATATACTTAAAATATGCTTTGATATTATAGGATATTCTACTATCTATTGGTTCTTATTCATTTAGATTAAAACTTCCTTAAACACTTCTTAGTATATTTTAATTTATTCTACCATTTAATCCATATCCATCCATAACACATTCCATTCTGGCACCCTTTAGAAGACAGACTTCACATTCTGGAGCTGCCAGATTTGCATATGGGTGACGGTTGTGATCGTTCAAGATATCTCATTTCCCTCCAGCATGGTGTGTCGGCTTGAATGAGGTGTAGACACAATGCCACGTCACAATGTCGTGGTCAAACATTCTTTCACAAATGTCACGAAATTCCTGGAGATGCCCTCTCTGTCCGTACGCTTGGATCATTGAATTCCAGGGGAAAATGTTATTAGGTTGCTTTTAGCAAATGCCCGCATTGGGCATGGATAGCCGTCCATGAAACTCAGTTCTTTTCTGGCATTGCATCATTTTGGGCATAAGCAGCGATCATATTGTCCCAAGAGAAGCGATTCCTCGCAGAGCCCATGCGATAGAAAATCTCTCTTGCTTCTTGCAGGCTCCGGATTGCCAAATTCGCGAGATAGCTGCTCGCTGCACAGTCGCCTGACCGTAAATCTCTTTTCCCCGCGGCAGATCCCTGGTTCTGCTGCAAAATCGAAGAACCGCCGCGAACCTCCTAGCGTCACAAGCTGAATTGTCCAGTGAAATGGTCGTTGCGTAGGAAATGCAGCGAAACATCAAGCAGGAGGAGCAGGAGTCCTGGGGAACTGCTAAAGCAGACACGGCCAGAATTTCAAAGCGCAGGCCGAGAAGAACCAACACTTGTTCGACGTCCACTTAGCAACAAGAAGATCTACTCGGCTTTTGGTCCTCTCGACTGCCAAGAGCAGCAAGACCACCAAGAGCAACGCTTTTAACAGAGGCCGACAAGCTCAGGCTAGTCGGATCCGCCACAGCAAGCAGAACACTTTTCTTGCGAATCTCCTCATACAAATGTATGGGACGTGTGGGAGATTGCGTGAAGCTCGCCTGGTTTTCGATCAGATCAAGCAGCTCAATCTATTTTCTCGCGACATCCTCCTCTCGGCATACGCACAGAATGGCGACATCCAGTCCGCTCGCCAGATCTTCGACTCGATGCAAGGAAAGAGAACTCGATGATCACGACGTATGCCCAGCACAGCCAAATCGCCGACGCGAGGAAGCTACCAAGAATGACGACGATGATCACTGGATTGGGGCAGAGCGCGTTGCGAGAGGCGCGAGGGATCTTCCAATGGATGCCTCGGAAGAATGCCGTAACATGGAACGCGATGATCCAGGCCTATGCCCAAAACGGGCACTAAGAGATTTTCGATGCCAATGCCGGAGAAGAGTTCCATGGCCGCCTGCTCCAGCAAACGCTCTTCTCTCGCCACGTGGACGGTGATGATCGATGGATACGCGCGGACGGCCGCGATGGATCTCTTCCTGCACGGGATTCCGGAATGGAATGTCGTCTCTCGCTTCATGCTCTAGCGCAGGCAAGGTTTGTGGCCGACGCGCGAAGGATCTTCGATTCGGTGATGGCTGAGCACAATGCCGTCGCATGGACGATTTTGAACCAGGCGTATGAATCTGGCAATTGCAAGCAATGCGCTGGGACACAACAGAATGGAATTCGATGCTCCAAAAGGGTACGTTTTACGTCGCAGGATCGAAGAGGCAGTGGCATTCTTCCGGAATTTCATGCCTGATCACGACGAGGCCTCCTACACCATGATGATCGCTGCGTATGCACCAGACCGGGCAAATCCACAAGGCCAGGCATATCTCACCACAATGCCACGGCGAAGCATCGTTGTTTGGAATGCCATGATTCCTTGCTCGGAGAATGGGGCTTGCTCGGAGATGGGGCTCTTGGAGGAATCGAGGGAGCTGTTTGAGCAGCTCCAACTCAATGCTACAAGCTTTCATCCTCGCCTCGAGAAAGGTAGAAGCACGAGAGATGTTTGAAGGGATGATCCAGCACGACGTTCTTGCTTGGAGCGTGTGAATACGCGTGGAAGTTCTTTCTGCGCATGCCGGAGCTCGATGTGGTAGCCTGGAACTCGATGCTCGTGGGCGAGAGATTGGAGCATCGAGGTGGACGAGACGAGGTCTTTCTCGGGTATTCTCTCGTATAGAGCTTTGGCCTCCTCCGCCGCCGGGCATATCACATTCCATGACATTGTATCGCTCTCCGGCATAGAACTTCTCTGATGAGCTCGGGCTTGATCCTGGGCTCCGTCGCCCACCAGTAGCAATACCTCTTTCCTGCGAAGAAGTCGTCCAGAGTACAGGAATTTACGAGGAGAAGTTACCATATTACCACTGGTGGTAATCCAGCAACACATGCTTCACAACGTCGTCCTTCCATGTCCCGCTCCTTGCCAGTGTCTCTCATCGTCATCACCTGGAGCATGTTGCCTGCGATGAAAGTCCTTGGCGGCCCCTGGATACCCTGGCTTCGAATCCTTGCGTCGAGCGATCTTGGCTCCAGCCAGAACCTGGTGACGATCGATCGCCATAGCTTCGCAACCAGTGCTAGCAACACGAGCAGCGCGCCCGTCCACACTGCGTTGCCAATGCCCTCCATGAAATGCCCATTGCATCAGATAATAATAAAGACGTATTTTTCGGGACCACCTGGACTTTCCTAGAAACCTGGAAACTGTTTTCTAGAGAACTTCTTTGCTTAAGACAATCAATGCCGCCAAATTGAACTTGGATCGTCAGGAATCAACTAATTGACTTCAATGATTAGTTTGAATGTTTATTTTCTGGCAAAAAAATGAACATATCTAAGTTCTTTCGTTATCGCATCAGGGATTTAACGTAATGCTTGTCAAGATCTTTCAGCAAGCACTGAACAACTTTTACAATTGAAAAACTCTCAGTGCCAATCAGTGGCAGTGGAAAAGCGGTCGGTTTGATTCTGAGCAAAGATCATGCTGTTGTGTAGTTTGCTTCAATTTGGTGTCTTCAATGCCATGCGCCAGCCCGTCAACCTTTTGTCCCTTTGTATATCCACGGGCTCCCCGAAAGCAAATTTCGTAGACATGTTTCTTTCGATGGAAGAAGTCTTGCGGACGAGACAAGAGCGGTCGGACCCTATCTTTGCAGGCCCGTCATTGATGCGGATCATGGTTATAAAATGCATCTCAAACTTGTTCTTCTTCGTGTTTGATCTCTCCGCGCTACACGAAAAGAATCGCCATCTCCATACATGGTCGGTTGAGTGATTGGATACCTTTTCGCAAAACCTGGCTTTGATTCCGGATCGTTTTTGTGATGCATGGGCCGTGTCTTGTTTTGGCAGGAGGAGCACGCTGTCGAGTTACACAAATCCAGCATGAATCTCGAGGCAGGAGCCGAGGGAGCCCAGCGAGCCGAGGATCCTGAGTGGAGCACGACTTGGCGAGGCCGCCGAATCGTGAAAGGAGGCTGGAAGACAAGTCCTTTCATCTTTGGTATAACTCTCTCCCTCGAGAATTCTGCAAGGATCTAGAAGATCGTCATCTCGCTTTGCTGCTTGACTTGCAGGGAACGAGGCGACTGAGAAGCTGGGAGTCATTGGACTGCAAGTGAATCTGGTGACATACCTCGTCCAGCAGCTCCATTTCAAGCCGGCCGATGCGTCCAACACCCTCACCACTTTCAGCGGGACCGCAGCCTTCACACCCTTTGTCGGTGCCATCATCGCTGATGCGTATGTTGGTCGCTACTGGGTGGTGCTCTTGGGCTCTATCCTCTTCACACTAGTAAGAAACCATCCATCCCTCCATCTAGCCAAAAGTTTGGATAGATAGAGCCTTCTCCCGAGGGGAATGATCGATTAGATATAATCATTGTAAGATCGAGGATAAGTCAAAGAAGAAGAGAAGAAAACCAGAGAAAGAACAAGAGAATCAGATACTAGAAGCCTAGAAAGGATCAATCTCAACTGTGGAGCACTGATTTGCCTGGTGGCTTGGCAGGGATCCTTCGTTCTCACGATCCAAGCCCTGGTTCCCAGCCTGAGACCCGACCAATGCGCGGCGAAATCATCGCTGTGCGAGCGCTCGACAGTGGGTCAGCTGGGATTCCTGTACCTCTCCTTCGTTTTGCAGGCCGCGGGCTCGGGCGGGATCCGGCCATGCGTCGTTGCATTTGGGGCGGACCAATTCAACGAGGAGGATCCCAAGCAGCGCACCCAGATCCTCCACTTCTTCAACTGGTACTACTTCACACTCCAGCTCGCCACGCTCATCACCTCCACCGTGTTCGTGTGGATCCAAGACAACGTCGGCTGGGCCGTCGGATTCGGCCTCCCCGCCGTGCTCATGGCGCTGTCCGTCATCAGCTTCGTGGCCGGCACGCCCATCTACCGGATCGCCCGCCCCACCGGCAGCCCCATCACCAGGCTCTTCCAGGTCATGGCCGCCGCCGTGAAGAAGCGCAAGCTAGAGCTGCCGAACGATCCGATGGAGCTGTTTGGGGCCAAGGACAAGCTCCACTCGCCCACGCGGCTGCTCCACACGGATCAATTCAGGTGATATTACCCGTACCTCTGTTTTTAGGTCTCTCTCCCCTTCGCTTTTAGGGTTTTCCAAGATTAGGGTTCTTGAGAGATTCACATTTCCATATCCTGCGCTCTGCCAGATTCCTGGACAAAGCTGCGATCGTAACAGACGATGACCAGCGGCGCAGCGGCAGCGATGTGAACCCCTGGAAGGTGAGCAGCGTCCACAGCGTGGAGGAGCTCAAGCTGCTGCTCCGGCTGCTACCCGTCCTATGCACGGGCGTGCTCGTCTACACGGCGTGGGCGCAGCAGGGCACCTTCTGGGTCCAGCAGGGCCGGACAATGGACCGCCGCCTCGTCGCCTCCAGCTCCTTCGAGATCCCGCCCGGATCGATGACGGCATTCACCACTCTCGCGCTGCTCGTCCTCATCCCGGTCTACGACAAGCTGGGGATCCCAGTGCTGCGCCGGATCACGGGCCACCCCCGCGGCCTCACCTCCCTCCAGAGGATGGCCATCGGCCTCGTCGTCTCCATCCTCGTCATGGTGGCCGCCGCCGCCACCGAGGTGAAGCGGCGCAGCGCCGCCGCCGCCGCGGGGCTGCTCGACTCCCCCGACCGGACCATCCCCATCTCGATCTTCTGGCTGCTCCCGCAGTACGTGCTCATTGGGGTGACGGAGCTCTTCCTCTCCATCGGCCAGATCGAGTTCTTCTACGATCAGTCGCCCGAGAGCATGCGAAGCATGGCCACGGCGGTGTTTTGGATGGTGATTGGCGGTGGTAACTATTGTAGCACCGCGATGGTGAGCGCCGTGCACGCCAGGACCAACTGGGTGCCCGATAACATCAACCGCGGACGGCTGGATTTGTTCTACTGGATGCTGGCGGGGATCCTGACCGTCAATCTCGGCGTCTACATGGTGGTGGCAAGGTGGTATAGGTACAAGCGCTGGAACGACGTGCCCGAGGAAAATGGGAAGGTTTTGAAAAAGGTGGAGCAAACTTGAAATGTATAGTCATCTATTAAAGACCAATGTAATATGATATATTCTAAATCATCGCAATGGGAACTTGATCGCCGTCGTCGGCGTAGTCCGGCTTTGTGTACGTGTAGAACGTAGAGACAAGAAGGTGAGCCACGAAATCGACGGCCAGGCAGCCCGCCAGCACCCAGTAGAAGTACTCGAGGTTCCCGGTCATCGAGAGCCAGCCCTGGTCGCTGGTCGGGGTCCTCGTTGACCGCTTGATGAGCGCCACGATGGCGGTGCTGACGTAGTTGCCAGTGCCGATGATCGCCCACACCACCGCCGCCGCCATGCTCCTCATGCTGGGCGGCGATTGATCGTAGAAGAACTCGAGGTAGCCGATGGTGACGAAGGCCTCGGAGAGGCCCAGCAGGCAGAACTGGGGGCCCAGCCAGAAGCACGAGAGGGGGTGGGCGAATCCGAGGCGCCGCCGCTTCACCTCCACCGCGCCCGCCACCAGCATCGCCGAGGCGGCGAAGGTGATCCCCACGCCAATCCTCTGGAGGAAGGTGATGCCGCGCGGGTTCCTGGTGACCTTGGCGGCCAGCGGGACGACGAGCTTGTCGTAGAAGGGGAGGAAGATCATCATGGTGAGGAGGGAGAAGACCGGGAGCGTCACGGGCTGCATCTTGAAAGCGTGCGGGGAGGATCCCATGCGGAGATCCATAACGTAGCCCTGCCCGATCCAAAACGTGCTCTGCTGCGACCACGCCACGAAGATCGGGATGCCCGTCGCCCACACGGGCGTCATTCGCAGCAGCAATTTGAGCTCCTCTACATGGCTCACCGGGCGTAGCCTCCACGGATTGATCTTTTCGGAGCCGTGGTGCTCTCCGTTGACGATTGTGGCTGCTCGGTCCAGACACCTGCGATCAGAGTTTCGATTGATCACTCGGGACTATGATTCTTCGTGTTAACTTCACGTACCAGTATTGCATTGTGTGATGAAGAGTGATGCCGCCAGCGCCAGCTTTGGGCGCCTCAATATTATCTAGGTATGTTTAATTCGTGATGTTAAATTTCATTGAATCTTGGATGTGATGAATGTACAATACCTATGATAGCTCCTGCAAAACTTTGAAATGTTAGCCAAGAACAAACACATATATATACCTGTTGGATCTCATTAAAATGTACTTTCTTCTCATGTTCTAATGCCACTCCATTTAGTATGGCATCTGTCAAACGTCCTGAAGAAAACAAAAGAGAGAGAACTCCACAAGAGATCAAATGAAGCGCTCACATACCTTCTACAACTCGTTGCTGAGCTTCGTTCAGTGTATCGAACAAGGCACCATTGCGGATCTTCTCAAACGCCTGATACAAAGCCTTGCTCTGTCCTAATCTCAACAAAAAGTTCGTTCTCAAGGGCTGCACAAAGTTACTTGTGCTTCGTCCACAGCAGCTCGAAGAGCGTCGGAATCCTTGACATCCTTGAGATGTGAAACAATCCCCCATACCACAGTCAAGCGATCAAGAATGCGTTCGAAGGGATGGACGAGCGCCTCCCACAGATCGCCACCATTCTCTCCAAAACTTGAGGCGGCAAAGCACTCCAGCTCAAGCAAATCCTCTTCCTGGAGGACAATGACAATTTTTTATCATAAAATCTACACGTACCAGTTCCTTGACAACTTGCTTGACCCCTGGAACAACATGGTGAGCTTCAACCCTGTTAAACTCTGGGAGGCAGCCAACGGAGACAAGCGGATTCACCATCACCTCAATATGGCTTCAGTCTCCACTTCTATAACCTAAATATTAATCAATATAATCAGTGCTAAAAGAGTGTAAAGTAGACCTCTTTGTTTTGAGTTTCAAGTTGTACATATCAGTGGAGTTTTTGGAAGTGACCTATCAACAAGTAAAAAAAGTGACTTTAATGAAGTTTAATATAGAGGGAAAGTGCCTATAAATAAGAGTGCATTGTTTTTTGGTTTGCTTAAGAAAAACCTGTAAACAGAGTGGAATATATCTAAAATATGCTTTGATTTGTAGAATATTCTACCATCTAATGGTTGTTATGCATTTAAATTGATTTTGTATTTATAATTTATAAAATTTCTTAAACACTTCTTAGTATATTATAGTTTATTCTACCTTCTAATGGTTGATGTTAAATAAATCAAATAACAATAACACTATTTTTAAGCAAATGAAGCGTTTAATGTGTAGTAAATTATTCAATTAGTTAAGGGTTTTAAAATACTTAGGGTTAAAATGTCATTGAGTTTGAATAGTACTAAATTAAATGACCTTTCACAAAGTCCAAATTCAATATCTCTCCAATCTCTTATCTATTTCATGAGACAAATCCATTTCTAATGATGAGCATTGTTATTATTAAAAGTACAAAGTTGGTGACAAAGTTTTCTCAATGGATCTATACTTTTAATAATGATAATGCTCATTAGCCAATCTCCTAACTTGTCATATTTAACTTTGCTAAATCAATTTTGTTTTATATATCTTCCAAGAAATTGCAAGCATAAGGCATTTGAACCAAAGCCAAACTCAAATCTATAGGAGACTTTAGCTTATGAAAAAAAATTAATAACCAAATGTTAAATGGTATTGTAAGAAAATTAGAGCAAAAACAAATACTTCTCCCATACTCTTTTTGCTAGGTAAAGTTTTCAAAAATCTTTGTAGTTCTAAGAACTATGGCCTGTAAGCTTCATTGCAAAAAAGTTAATTTTTACCTCATAAGACCACAACTTTCCTAAAACTCCAACAAACAATCAACCTTTTAGCTATTACAAACATCTAGTAATGACTTTCATTCCATGATACCATAATCCTTAGTATATTTGATATATTAATGGTAATTGCAAAGAAGAGATTGATTCAAACCTTGAGGGTTATATAAAATAGGAAATATTTAATAAGATTGATGTCCACTCTTCTAAAAAATATAGCTCTAATACCACATGTATTATCTTTCATCTATGTTTTGAGATTAACACCCCTCTTTCTACATTTACAACCAATTATATCCTTCTTTGTATTTCTTCCTAGCTCCTGGTTTAAGCTATTAAAATATCAAGAAGAGAAGAAACTCTTATATATCATAGGTTTACAAGTAATTGCTTTATTCTTTTTCAGCCAATGCCATAATCTAACTTAGATGCCCGGATTAGCCTCACTGATGCTCTATGAGGGAGGGATCCTAGCACCGTTCATCCCAGGAAATCTTTAAATAAGTCTAGTATAGTAGCTCCAAAGACACAAGAAGCCTGTTTGGAGTGTTTAATCTGAGCAGTTCCTAATAAGAAGTGTATTATAAAATCTTCTTATATTTGAAGATTTCCAGAACCCTCTAGTGAGATCTCAACTGATGCCTGGAAAAGCAAACCATACCAATGGTATCATTATCGCATCTCCATCATCTTGAGCTGATAATTTGCTCCATCTGATTCATCCTCTTCTCCAATTTTGCTAAGAAGAACTCAATCCCACCTAAGCTAAGTTTTTCAGGTGGCAAATTGGTAACACCCTCCAAATCTTGCAGCTCCACATCCAGCCATGCCATGCCCATGACACCATTGCCACAGCCGAACAAGCTTAAGGGCACCTGCAACTCTGAGGCAAGGCTTCTGATGATTATAGAGTGATTTTACAAATTATTTTCCATTCCATAGACTTGTTGTTTTGGCGTGGAAGAGTGAGCTGTGCAAGGAGCTAGGCACCATGATCAACTAGAATTTCAATTCAAGTTTCTATCAAGCCCTTCCTACATGAATCAAGTGACTAGAGCTCTAGAGGGCATCATAGAGAGCATCTTGGTAAGTTATGAATCTAAATATCCTATCCAATCTATCTCTATCTGAAAATCCTTGTTAGAATCACTACTTATCATCACTTGAACTTTTTGGAAACTATGATGCACACAATGTCTTGAGGAGCTGAGTGCAACATGCTCAAAATACTTTGCTTTTATCATCCAAGCTTGCTATTCTCTAAAGGTTTAAAACTCAGCTCTCTGCTAGCAAGGTCAAGAACCTCCATTTCCAGAGCCTCGTCCCAGCCTAGTTTCATTCTTTTTCTCTATTCTTATTTATAGGTGAGATCAGCAGTGAGAGTGAAGTTGGCAAGAGTGCCAAATTTCATGAAGTAGGATTTGAGTTTTGGCTTGGAATTGCCTTTTTGAGAGAGAGGAGATCTTTGGTAAGATTTGAATGGCAATATCAAGTGTGCCCACTATGATAGAATGTGAGAAAGAACAATTGATTTGTCCTTGTTCTTCTCCTTTCTACAAAGATTAAGGATTGAAAGAAAACATCTAACTCTTGGGTTAAATCTTGTATTATGTCTAATGTCTGGTATTGACAAGATCAAGGGTTAGAAGCATGTGAAATAAATGCCCCAGGTTGGCACACTATAGGTCTAGGTTCAATTTCCTCCTGCTAAGCTTGATTCGAGGGGTAGGGTGTTAAGAGAGCAGGGCTCTCAGGAGAGCTGCGGCTCTCAACTTCCATTCATAAGGGCGTGAATTTGCGGGGAAGCGTGGTGAATTGTAAGCAACCAAAGAGAACGACCCATGGGGTTCAAATATAGAGGGAAAGTGCTTATGAGTAAGAGTGCACTTTCTTTTTTAATCGGTTAAGGGTCTTGGGATATTTGGGGTTAAGTGTTCTTGGGTTTGAATAATACTGGGCTAAGTGACCTTTCAGGAAGTCCAAATTCAGGAGCTTACACCAAAAGCAATGAAAATCAATTAGGTTAAACATGCTCTCTAGATTCAGTCTTTGAAAGTCACTTTTGATGTGCAGCCCGGACATATACTTGAGTACATTGGCTAGCGAGCATTAGTCATGCAGCCCGGACATATACTTGAGTACATTGGCTAGCGAGCATCAGTCATGCAAGTCTCATTTCATTCCATAATCCTAGCTTTGTACTTTTACGAAAAAATGAGTGATAGAGCTAGTTGAGATTGCATTACTAATCCTTGTTTTCCACAATACAAATACCCCATAAACACCCAAACTATAGGAAATGCTGGAATGATTATTTTGGTCATGATTGGTACTGGGTTACCAACAGATGATCCTATGCCTTGGACAAAAGGACCAGAAATGGCCTAGCCCACTTGGATTCCTGTAGTGCACCTTATCTCTCTCCCCTTAAGCCAACTGGAAAAGGGGCAATTGCTTGATGAGAGAGCCCTTAGTGGCTATTTTATCCCCCAAGGTTCCAAGCACTAAAGGCTATTTTATCCCCCAAGGTTCCAAGGATCCACGGTGACAGTATATCTAAATCTCATCCCATGATCACATGCGCTACACTCACCCCCCCTTCAAAGATGTCAATGTCCTCATTGACTATTGACTAACAACCCCTATTGAGCCAAGGGGAACCAGCACCTCCATTTCCACACTCAATCTACCAATCCTTGACTATTGACTAACAACCCCTGTCAATGTCCTCATTGACTATTGACTAACAACCCCTATTGAGCCAAGGGGAACCAGCACCTCCATTTCCACACTCAATCTACCAATCCTTGACTATTGACTAACAACCCCTATTGAGCCAAGGGGAACTAGCACCTCCATTTCCACAAGGGGAACCAACACCTCCATTTCCACACTCAATCTACCAATCCTTCCATTGTGTAGATCAGCTATTCCATGTGAGACAACTAGTCATCCACCCGTACCGCAGTCCCACGGTGGATACCTTCATTCGTAGATACTCCACACAAGAGGCCAATCCTTCCATTGTGTAGATCAGCTATTCCATGTGAGACAACTAGTCATCCACCCGTACCGCAGTCCCACGGTGGATACCTTCATCCGTAGATACTCCACACAAGAGGAAGGACGTACGCATGGATGCCCAATACGTACGATTTCAAATTTAGGGGTAGGAATATACCTTGCTCAAGGGTATATTATACTTTTAAGTAGCCACTAATCAATGGGAATCGAACCCGTGCCATTTGCTCCGATACCAACTATAGCGCACCTTATCTCTCTCCCCTTAAGCCAACTGGAAAAGGGGCAATTGCTTGATAAGAGAGCTCTTAGTGACTATTTTATCCCCCAAGGTTCCAAGGATCCATGGTGACAGTATATCTAAATCTCATCCCATGATCACATGCGCTACAATTTCTCACTATAGTAATATAGAGTTCATAGATTTAGTTTTACTATACTAATTTTTGGTGATAAAACTAGACTATTTAAGCTCCTTGAACCATTTCCTGACCTGCAGCCTTTTCAAAAGACCTATTTCCAGAGTCAAAAGCCACCAATTGAGGTTACTTTCAGTCATTAGCATTAGCAATGATCCATCTATTGGTGATTTCATCAAGGCATCATAATTGTAGTGGTTTCCACATAGAAGCATAAGAAAATTGGCAACCTCCAAGGTCATCCATTACATTACTTTCTCCTTTGGTAGATTTCTCACATCATCCACTGTAAAATATGCTTTAGCAAGAATTACACAAATCTAAACAACTTATTACCTGTCATAATGGCTAATGAGTTTGCCATGTCATCTTGGCTTCTTTCACCTACTTTTTAATTTAGACAAAATGGTTCAACCAACAAACTTGCCACTTCTAAATTTTGGATTGTAAGCAACCAAAGGGAACGACTCGAGAGACGATCCATTGGGGTTCAAATATAGAGGGAAAGGGCCTATGAACAAGAGTGCACCCCCTTTTCCAATTGGTTAAAGGTCTTGGGATATTTGGGGTTAAACGTCCTTGAGTGTGAATAGTACTGGGTTGGGTGACCTCCCGGGAAGTCTAAACTCAGGAGCTTATATTTTTCCGTGCAATAGTCAACTATCTTATACATTGTTTGCACTACAAAAACTAGTGTCAGTAACCATAATAGTAGACCAAGGGCTCCAACCTAGTAACTTGATAAGCTCACAGACCAAAATGTCAATACCTTCCTATTCAACTCTTTCCTCAAACATCTTGATATTTTTAAGAAGCCTCTCATTGCAATTGCCTCCCTAGATAGTTGCATTTGACCCAAGAATCCGAATATATGCTTGCACAAAAGTGTAGTTTTGTTGGAAGGGCACATTTGTTCCGAGGCAGCCAGTTGGCATCAAACAAGGCTTGTTGGAGAAGTAAACAATGCCCACCGGGAAGTTTTCTATGTCATATAAAGATGGCAAATCACAATGGTACTTGCTCAAGAATTGCTGTGCCTTCCTGTCATACATATCTTGGAAGTCCTTCAGCATACTGCACAAGATACACCGGTAAGAACTATCTCACAAATTCTCACTCACTCACTGGGAAAATGAGTCCATTGGAAAGTTCTTTAAGCCCTTGCACTTGTTCAGTGCTGCTTGATATCTGTCATAGGATTCCTTTGTCACAACACCATTCTTTTCTTCACTGTGATGTACCTGAAAATGTCATGAATCCCATAGATGTATGTCTGTGTTCCCCAAACTTCAAGATAGAGCTGATGAATATCTAGCCTGTCTTGCAGCCTCTTGAGTTGTAACTTGAAGCCTGAAGACAAAGCTTTGTACAAGTCAGGGGTACTTGCATCATCACCCTTGGCCTCCATCAAAACTCTTTGTACCCACACCTTGAGACTATTTATTTCCACTTTTGCGGACAAAAGAAGATCCATCTTCCATTTTTGGACAATGACACAGCAGTAAATCAGTAAATACCTTGGATGCTGAATCAAGAGACCACTCTAGAGTCTCTCATGCAGAATGTCCAGGTGGGCTTGTTTCCACTAGAACGTCATAACCATTAATGCTCTTCGCTTATTGGTAAACCAGAGGTATGTGTTAATTAATACTATTATGCTAATAAATTATTGCAGGTTGGTCCAGTTCGATATTTTGTGAAGCTCAACAATTCCCGCAATGAGACCCATTACACAAGGTCTGTTGTTATCTTTGTTATGAATTCAGTTGACAATTGGAAACACATTCTTTAACATGCATGCAAACTTGAGTGATTTAGCAACATGGGTGTTATTTGTGGTGTTGCTCGATTGATGATTAAATCATTGTGATTTTTATATCATATCTATGTGGTTATAAGTAATGTGTTTATGAAATTGCTTGATAAAATGATAATCAACCCCAAGAACTTCCTCCTGGCTCTTGAGTGATAATTATGTTAGTTTTCTTGTAAGAAATAACATTATAATAGTTTTGACTAGATTCTCAATAGTGATTCATTATGCTAAATTTAAATTAATACTTTATTTCTTTAAGGATTTGCCCATTGAGGTTTTGGAAAAGTGTTATAGCATAATCTGGACTTTTGCTTAAAATCCATCTTATCATTATATAGCATCCCTTAACAAATCATCCTTATTCTTGCCACCTCCAAAAAACTTGAGGCTGCAAAGCATTCCAACTCAATCAAATCCTTCTCCTGGAGGAAGAAAAAAACACCACAAACTTTTGATGATAAAATCTACATGTACCAGTTCCTTTTGATGATAAATCTATATGCACCAGTTCCTTGACAACTTGATGATAAAATCTATATGTACCAGTTCCTGGACAACTTGCTCAACCCCGGTGTCAAAACTCTAGGGGATTGGCCACTTCTATAATATAGATATCACTAGCTAAGCTAAAAGAAGTGTAAAGTAGAGAAAGATCGTTTTAAGCAAAAATTTAGAGGAACAAAAAACTCAATCGAGTTTTACACGTCGGTGGAGTTCTTGGAAGCGACCGAGAGACGAGACGCCCGCCTCTTGGCCAAGCTCTCGCTCCTGTGCTCTCGCTGCTCCTTGAGGCGAAGAGATAGCAGCTTTTGGTACTCGGCGGCCTCGGTTTTGGCCTTCTGGACGCGCCTCTTCTTCTCGGCAATGCGGTCGCGCTTTCTCTGCAGCGTCCGCGGAGTAACCAGCCTCTGGATCTTGGGGGCCTTGCTGCGCTTCTTGCCTGGTTTTTTAGGAGTTCACGACACGACACGACACTAGTGAGTTTGGATGCACGGTTTAAGGTCCGAGGAGGAACTTACCGGAGGGGGCCGTGAAATTCCGGCGGTACGTGTTCACGTACTTGCGGACATCGTCCTCCTTGTCGAGGTTGAAGAGCTTGCGGATCTTGCTAGCTCTCTTAGGGCCCCTCATCCGTGGCTTCTCGGTGTCAGTGAGATCGGGTAAGTGCTTCTCACCTGCAAACGTGAAAGAAGAAACAATACATCACGAATCAAATCAAATGAACAAAGAGGAAAAAATAAAAAGACCAGAAAAGATGGGAGTACCTTGCTTGACAATCACGAGATTGAGAACAGACAGATCATGGCTGACAATGCAACCACGAACTGACTTCCTCCTCCGCTCACCATCGCGTCGCCCATACCCACGAAAGCAAGTGTCGCCTGGTCACGAATCTCAAATCAGAACGAAAGAGGGAGAAAAGAAAAAAGAAGCATCGTTTTACCTCGGTTTAACAGGAGGCGCACACGCTTCGTCTTGAGGACGCCCTGCTTCATAGGGAAGCCATCCTTGTCACATCCTCCCATGATCTTGAAGACATAGCCTTTGAATTCCTGCACTGCAAATCTTAGAACAAACAGCAAAGCTCAAATGCCGACGAATTCACCTCTCCGAGCCCATCTCCGGGCACCTCTTGCGAGATGCGCTTCTCATAGAAGATTTTCCTGCACGAAAAGAGAACAAAATCACCATTCCATCCAGAGATCCAAGCGACAAGCTTACAGCTTCTGATCGTCGTCAATGTCGACCTTCTTCTGACATCCCGTGGTGGGATTGGCGATGTTGAGCTTCATCGCGCTGCGCCTCTCCTTCCTCCTCTAGGTCACAGCCGCGACGAGCAAAAACCCTAAATCGGAAAATAAACCCTTGCCCTCAAAATCCACGGCAAGGATCGTTCTTTGTAGTAACATCTACACCGTTCAAATGGACGGCACGCATGCCTAAATGTGGCCAAGCCTCGAAGAATATGCCGGGTATCGTTTCATTATTTATGACTAGATTTAAAGTCGAAAAAGGCATATTCGTATCATTTTAAGGTGGTTCTCATTTAACCATGGGAGAACCATAGTTTAGCTGCTGCACAGAGGAGAGAGAGTTTTATGCAATGCTTGTTTTTGCTCATCCTTTAGTCCAAAGTTTAGCACGCTATTTGATATGAATAGAGTAACTAAGTTTTCTTTCCAATCAAAATCTCCTGACACCTCGTCTTCTCGATCGTCTTCCGGTGCTATACCACTTGATAGCTATCCGCTAGGAGTTGCGTGCTTCCGGCGAATCTCACGCTGTTGCCTCCATCCACCTGAAGAACGCTCACAACCTGGCGGCAAAGTTCACCATTGGAATCGCTGTTAAATCGAGTGACAAGGCTTTGTACCTTGAGATCACAGAATGTTTTTGTGGCAGTGAACTTGACGTCAATCGGGAAGAACACCGACGCGTCGGCTGCCGGGACCACGAATTCCATCGCTCCACTGAAAGAAATCAATGCAAGTGAGTGTTGCTGCCAAACTGTAAAAGCGAGCTCTAGCTTACTTCCTATTGCTGTTGTCAATCAAGACTACCGACCACTCCAGAACTGATCGTCTTGAGTCGTACCTACGATCATGTCAAAAGAGTTAAAACGGGAAGAAACACATCAGAGAATTACCTCCATTCTCCGTCCACTTGATTGACTGTCGGAGGATCACGGAGAGCGGGTAGAGGTATCGTAATCTTCACATTTTGAAGCTCGAACCTCTGCGACGCCTCATACTCGATGCTCACGTACGTTTCGCCCCCGGAGATTGAAGGCCAGCAGTTAACTGGAAACATACAGCATTAGTTAGTGGCATAAACAAGCTGGCGAAACCAACGTACTGTTCAAAGGAATTAAAGACTCGTCTTTGCTTGTCATGCGCCACTTTAGAATCCCTGTTGGAGTTCCAGTTGGAAATGGCCGACGGGAATCTTTTAGGCCCAAAATGCTCTCTCTTGCAAACAAATCTTTGTCAATGTTGGGATGAGGTTTGAATTGAACTCCATCGTTGGCTCCGTTTTCAACCTGTACGAAAAAGCAGTTGAATAAGATTAAGAAAAAGGCCAGAAATGGTACCTGGACACGAATGAAGGCGTCGTCTCTGTTCTGGACCACAAGAGACAATGTGCCTTGTATGTCGAACGACTCCAAGCCACCATCTCGTTTACACTGGACGGTGATCTTCTCCTCGACTAGAACGGCGATGGGATCCGTGGGTACACTTGCTGTCAAGCCTACCACGGCAGCAGCTTGAACATCTTCGACGATGTCCTCTCCTTCGGCCTTGAGAGACTCTATGATTCGGCTGGTTTTCTGTCCCTTGCCCAGCTGCATTCCCTTTTTGCTAGAACCAGCTGCCGCTGTTGTAGGACGGCCTGCAATTCCAGACATTACAAATTAGACATGCTTGCACGTACGAGAAGCATACCTTTAGACTTGCTTTCATCCGCCACAAAAGTTCCATTGCTTCTTCCAGTCGAGGGAAGATCATACCCATTGTCGAAGCTGATAGGCACAGATATGATTCCGCTTCTGTCTGGTCTTGTTTTATCCAGCTTGAAAAAAGAAATCATCGTCAGCAACGGAATGCAAGAGAATTCCAAGATTTACCTTGCTTTTGTCAATCTCGTTCGCTTTCTTCTTCATCAAATCTTTAGTCTCGTTGATCTTAGTCTGCATCATCATCCTATGCATCCTTTCCTCCTGACTATCCATTTCCATATATTCCTTTACTTGAGAAGCCGAGACGGCTTCCTTGTGACCCTGGCATATCACCTCATCGAACGCAAAGATAAGCTTAAAACCATTCTTGCAAACGGACTCCTCTTCGAGAGACGTGCAGTACTCAGGAATCTGGGAGAAGATCAAGGTGTAAACTTTAGCACTTAAGGGAAAGAAAAAGAAAGTACCAGTTTAGAGAGAAGCCGGAGTGTTTCTAGGTCCTCTAGAATGTTGCTTTGCTTGTTGGTGACGAGGATCAAATACAAGGATTCCATGGGCTGATAGACATACCGGACGTTTTCAGTCTCCACATATGTGTGCTGCTTGCCAGAGCCAACGAGCTTGGGAAACGCAGCGAGGAGGCCCTCGATTCGTATTCTAGTCATGTCTACAAACTGCCGGGAAACGAGCGCTATTACATCACAAAGGAGACAGCATCAGCGCAAGGATCGAGTGGATCGCAGCCTCAATTTCTCACCTTTCCCGCTCTTGTTGATAATGGAGGACGCTAGAACTACCTGCATCAATCAGCGCACGAAATTCGTGAGAAAATAACTCCCTGATCCAGACAGATCCAAACCATTTTGCTTTTCGTCGAGATCTAGAGCCGGTGAGTCAGATCTACGCTAGGCGCCTTCGCATTCCGCTGCTCGCAGCGTCGGGCGCCACAGATCCGCCACCGGCAGCAGCTCGAGCTCCGACTGCCAGAAAACCCCAAACCCTAGCAGAGGGAAATGGCCCTGCAAAGGCAAACGAAGAACCCTAAAATTTCCAGCTTGCCCGGGTAACTACATTCATCCATCAATCGACGATGCCTCCCCGGTCGCCGCGCCATGGCCATCCCGCGATGCCTCGTCACTCGCCAAAGCAATCCACTCGATCAGGCGATCTGGATCGCGGTCAGGAGCACGATCACGGCGGCATTGCTCCACGATTCTTCCCCCATTCCTCTCTGGATCGCGGCATTGAGAGCTTGCAAGGCGCTGCGAGACCTAGACTGCGGTAAGAGGATCCATTATCTTCTCTCCTCCAAATCTCTTCTCCCTCCTGGCACAGGCATTGTCGCCGCCAGCAGCGTGATCGACATGTACGCTAGATGCGGCACCATGGCCGACGCTCGATCGCTCTTCGATAAGCTCCCTTGCCACGATCTGGCGCTCCTCAACGCCGTGATCCTGGGCTACGCTGACAATGGAGACGGCCACAAAGCTCTCGAGCTCTTCTTCCACGACGAGTCCATACAACCCGACTCGCGAACTTACGTCGCAGCCATCACTGCGTGTTCCACCATGGCCGACACGGAGCATGGACAGGGAACCGAGGATCCCAAGACGGTGGTGGTGAAACCGCGATCGCTGGAGCTTGGCATGCGAATCCACGCTCGCGCTGCTAGCAGTATGATCGACTCCAGCACCACCTTTCTCGGGAATAGCTTGGTGGCGATGTACGCCAAGTGTGGCAGCATGGTCGACGCTCGGATGGTCTTCGACAGGATGCCGCTGCACGACGTCGTGTCGTGGAACTCGCTGCTCTTCGGCTACACCGAGACCGGCAGTGGCGAGCTCGCGCTGGAGCTCTTTTCCAGGATGATCGGAGTAGCACCCGAGGCCAGAACTTTCGTTGCTGCGTTGACGGCGTGTTCCAGTTTGGCAGCGGCAGCGGCCAGAGGCGAGGACGCCGCTTCTTCTGCTTTGATCCAGAGCCTGGAGGAGAAAGGATCGGTTCTTCACTCCCAGGCGGCGGAGAGCGGCGTCGCCACCAACATCTTCGTTGCCAACTCGCTCGTCGAGATGTACTCCAAGTGCCGCAACATGATCCAGGCCCGCAAGGTGTTTGACAGCATCCAGCACCAGCAGCGGAACGTGGTCTCCTGGACCTCGCTGATGCTCGGCTACGCTGAGAACGGGGAGTCCGAAGTAGCGCTGAGACTCTTCTCAAGGATGGCACCGACGCAGCCGGATGCTCGAGCCTTCGCTGCCGCGTTGATGGTCTGCGGAAACTTGGCAGCTCTGGAAACCGGTCGAAAGCTCCACGCCGAGATTGTGTCCAGGAGGGAGCTCCAGAAGGATATGTTCCTTGCGAACTGCCTGGTGGACTTCTACGGGAAGTGCGGCAGCATGTCCGAAGCCGAGCTTGTCTTTCACTCGATGCCCGGGAGAGCGAGAACGGTGATAACTTGGAGCTCGCTCATAGCAGGATATAGTCACCTCGGAGACGCGACCAAGGTGTTTGATCTGTTCCACAGCATGCGAGAAGCCGACGTTCAACCCAACGGTGTAACTCTGCTGTCCGTTCTCACTGCCTGCAGCCACGCCGGGCTTGTTGAATCCGGGCTGGACTTCTTCGAGGTCATGACGTTGAAGCTGGGAATCCGCCGCGAGATGAAGCACTACCACTGCATGATCGACATGCTTGGCCGAGCCAATCACCTTGACAGTGCCGTGAAGTTGGTCCACGAGATGCCGTTTGAAGCGGACCAAGTGACTTGGAAGACGATACTTGCCGCGGCCAAGAAGTTTACCAGCGTTGGAGTCGGGCGACTGGCCTTTGAATCGCTGCTGAGGATCGACGAGCAGGACGCTGCTGTTTATATGTCGATGGCGGACATTTACGGCAGAGCTGGGATGTGGGAGGAGCAGTCGCAGGTGCTCATCATGAAGAACAACTTCCGGGCGTGGAAGAAACCCGGCTTGAGCTGGTGGACCGACGAGGCCGGGAACGTTCACAGTTTCAAAGCTGGAGACTGGAGCCGTCACAAAGGCGTCGTGGAGAAGCTCGAGGAAGTGCTAGTGAAGATGAAGGCCGGAGGATATGTTCCCGACCAAAACTGTCTCGTCCACCATGTCTCTGACGTTGAAAAGGAAAATCTTCTCTGTGGCCACAGCGAAAAGCTGGCCATTGCATTTGCACTCGTTAATACAGCTCCCGGTACGGTGATACGGATTGCCAAGAACTTGAGAGTGTGCGATGACTGTCACAGAGCCACTGCTGTTTTGTCGAAGGTGGAAAACAGGCGCATTGTGTGTAGAGATGCGAGCCGGTTCCACGTTTTTAGCGATGGCTGCTGCTCGTGTGGCGGCTTCTGGTGAAAAAGAAAAACTTTCCAAGACCTTGATGAGTCAGAAGATTGCTTCACCTATGTACAGCTAAATGCACATTCACTGTTGCGACGCCAGCATGAAAGCCGAACTGGTACTACCGCGACTGCTGCTTCCGCCTGTGAGAGAAACTCTTTCTTCGTCGCCCCGGCGTCCCCTGGACGTTGCCGCGGCCTCCTGATCTTCGGCAGAGGAAAGTGGTCCAGACTTTATCAGATTCCAAGGCTGCATCGAAACAAACTTCAGTGGAGAGGAACGTAAATGGAGGAAGAAGAACCTGTCTCATCCAGATCGGTGTGGTAGCGACTGTGGTAATAAATATCGCTATGGTCCATGCCCACCACCATTCTATAGTCACCGTCACTCCAATTGTCACAACCAGTAACCATATCTGCATTAAACATGACACTCCTGTTTAAGTTGACGGAAGAACTTACTTGCATAGGACCACCATAAACAACGTAGTCCGCAAACTTGTAGCCACCCGGGGAGTAAACCATGAGATTTGTTGCACAGCCAGTGGGGGTCATCAGCCCTGCCGATGATGCCATCATGAGCGTGTAGGCAAACGGTCTGAAATCGAGATTTCCTCTCTGAGCCGCTGTGAGAGCAACTGGGAACATAATCGTCACAGCAGCGTTATTCGTGATAGCCAGCGAGAAAACTGTTGTTGCAATGTATGTGCAACTGATTAGACCAAACTGCAAGGCACGAACGAAGATTAGTTAGTAACAACGGCCTATTCTCTGAAGGGTGATAGTTCTTACTTTTGTGGTACCTGCAAGACCCATGAGGGCTTTTGCCACCATATCTGCTGCACCACTCTGGACCATGGCCTCTGAGATGCCAAAGGACGAAGCGATCAGAATCAGAACCGGTAATTCTATAGATTCCTGTAAAGCTTGAGAAGAATAACGACGTCAGATGCTGATGCTGTCAGAAATGCAAATATTATACCATTGCATCTCTAGGAGTCAGACACTTCGTCGCCAACAAAAAGAATGCCGTGAACAAAGCAGCCGTGATAAGATCAACACCAATGCCACTTGCAACCACAAAAGCAAGAACAATCAACGCTGCAATTCCAGCTTTATGTCGCTGCACCAGCACAAATCCTGGCAGCTGCACAAAATCAGAACTTTATGAAGGGCACTACATTTCACAAGCAAAGTAGGCATGCTACCTTTGCAACAAGCGCAAACGTAGAATTATTTCGATTCTTCGCAACGAACTCTGTCCCATCAGCCACCATAAGAAGTGAATCTCCAGCTTCCAAGATTATGTCCCCAATCGCACTATAAAGAAAGAACACAGTTGCAACAAACGACGTACGAAGAAGATAGCTTACCTGCTAAGTCGCACTCCATATCTATGGATAGCAACTATAGCAGCTTTATAACGTGCTCGGAGTTGCAAGTCAGCAACGCGCTTGTGAACCATCGGAGATCCACTTGCAACAACAGCCTCAACTAGGCACTGATTGATCTTCAACCGATTCAAATCGATTTGCTCTTCACCCTGCGCACAACAAATGAGCGAGTCTAAAAGAAAATTGTTAATCTTGAGCGTACCTCACTCTCTGAAAGAGCCAATCCATCTAACTGTGTCAAACCAAGTACTGCATCTATAACACCACCAAAGTGTAGCTTGTCTTTGGGCATTATAACAAAGTCTGGCCCAGGATTTGGAGTGACTACACCTTCTCTCTGTATTTGAACGAGATTGAGCCCTGGTTGACGATTGATACCAGCCCTCTCAATCGTTTTCCTTGTCAATGAAGACGTTGCCTTCACCTCCAATACAACGCTATATTCCCTGCAGTACAAAAAATTCAGTGAGTTCGTCAAGTGCCGCGAAATTATATGATGTGCATCTTAATGTTGGATTCCTGGTGACAAATCTTCACCTCACGTTTATAGTCGTTGGTTGAATTGCAAGACGATCTGGAAGAAGCTTGCCGGACACAGCAACCATATACAAAATCCCAGCAATTGTCACAGGCAAACCAACAATAGCTATCTCAAACAGATTCATTTGAAGCTCGGGGAGTTTCTTCGCGGCCAGGGATACAACTACCAGGTTTGTACTGGCTCCAATCAATGTCAGCGTGCCACCCAAGAGCGCAGCGAAGCTCAGAGGCATGAGCAGCTTTGACGGAGCCATATGCACCTATATGAATGAAGTCAAGCAAACAAAGCATTTTCACGACGGGACCGAATCTATGGAACACTGGCATGAGAAAGGTAATGAGAGCCGCGTACCTTCTTCGCGAACTCCACAATCGGCGGAATCATCATCGCCACCAGTGGTATATTGGCCAGGAACGCACTAAAAATCGCCACAGGAACCGTGAACTTCAGCATCACTCCGACGATGTTCCCTTGTTTCGCTGGATTGTCTTCCTTCTTATCATCGTCGGCTCTGAAGAGCAGCCTAGAGACGTACTCCAGACCTCCAGACTGCTCGATACCTGAATCACCAAATTAAAAAAAAATGTGGGCGATCAATCAATCACAAACTTAGAGCTACCTTTGGCAACGATGAAGAGAACGCCAATCGAGAGCACCGCGTGATCGCCAAACCCGTGAAGAGCTTGATCCAAGGTGAGGATGTTGAGCGGCAAAAAGAGAATGAGGGTGCCAGTCATGACGAGGTATGGAGGGGCGATTTCTAGCACTAGAGCTGCCAACATGATGCCGATGAGCGTTAGCGTGACCCAACCTTCCCAAATGTGATGCCCCTCCCATGACGGTCCGACCGCCATCGCCACGAATTTCTGCTACCTCTGCCCGCGATCTTTCATCCCGGACTGCAAGATTTCCATCTCCTGCGGTCTAGAATCCTTCTCTGGATGAAAAATCCCGATCAGCTTCCAGAATCCATCACGAGCTCCGATCCTAGGCGCGAATGGAAGACAAAATGCCGCGATCGCGGGCACGAAGATTGAAATTCCTGGGCGCCAAAGAGCCCTAACCCTAATTCCCTGTAGCTAATTCTATCTATGGCGTCTTCTTCGCTCCGCTTCTCAATCTCTCCGCCCCGACTCGGCGATCGCAACCACATCGAATGGACTCGATCCGGATTAGATCACTGCTCAATGCGGCCGAGGAGCCACGGCGCCGCCGATCGCCGCCAATTCCTGTGCTGCGCAGGTGTGCAAGTAAATAGTCCTCTCCTTTTAGCGACTGAAGTTTTCCTTTCTCATGGTGTTGATCGTTCTTCCAGGACGATTTAGCAAAGAAGGACATGGATATTTGGCAATTGTTGAGAATAGAAGCAATGGAGCAATCCCAGGCGGAGCCATACCTCGCGAGCTTTCTCTACGCCACGGTTCTTTCGCATCCCTCGCTGGAGAGATCCTTGGCATTCCACCTCGCCAACAAGCTAGCAAACATGACGCTCCTTTCCACCCAGCTCTTCTCCTTGTTCTCGGAAACTTTCTCGGCTGATACAAGCATACAAGTAAGTTCTAAACTTCTAAGATCATCTCATCTCATCGGTGACCTAGGAAGCAATGCGAGAGGACATGAAGGCTTTCAGAGAGAGGGATCCAGCGTGCACAAGCTACGTCCATGGCATGCTCAACTACAAGGGGTTCCTGGCCTGCCAAGCGCACCGCGTCTCTCACAGGCTCTGGCGTCAACATCGCACGGGACTGGCACTGGCACTCCAGAACAGGATCTCCGAAGTTTTCCAAGTCGACATCCATCCCGGTACGTCCTCCAACCTCCTCGTCTCTTCTTTCAATGATCTTCAAGTTCCAGGAGCTCAAGTTGGCAAAGGCATGTTTCTCGACCACGCCACGGGCGTAGTGGTGGGAGAGACAGCTACCATCGGCGACAACGTCTCCATTCTCCACCACGTCACGCTTGGCGGGACTGGCAACCGCTGCATGGACCGGCATCCAAAAGTTGGAAACGGAGTCCTCATCGGAGCTGGAGCAACGTTACTCGGCCCAATCAAAGTCGGGGACGGTGCCAAGATCGGCGCTTGCACGCTCGTCCTCATCGACGTTCCCTGCTACTGCACCGCGGTCGGAGTCCCCGCCAGGATCATTCGCAACACCGCAGCGGCAGTCACTCCACCACCGCCGTGCGACTTCCCGGGACAAAGCATGGATCACACCTCCGAGATCCTGGACTACGTGATCTGACACTTCCCAGTAAAAAAAGCTTTTGTTTTGTACAGTTAGAAACAAGAAAGGAATATAACACCTCCAAATTGTAACGTGTCAGAGGCAAGAAAACTCGGGTGACTACCACCACAGCTAGTCTATATGTCAACACAAAAGATGCCGCTAGAGGAGAGAGGCTTTACCACGAAGTATGGAGAGAGAGATCTCGTCTTATTCCTGAAATCCTCCGCGTGGTCTGCCGCCTCCCCGACGGCCACCACGAAATGCCCTTCCTCGACCACGGCCTGTGATACACATAGTTGTCAACTTAGCGAGTCGTTTCTCTCAAACGAAAACCATACCTCGGCCCCTTGCTCCGGCGTCCTCGTTCGCCACTTCCTGGTACTCGTCTCCACCACGGCCCCGGCCTTGTTGGTATCCACCTCGACCGCGGCCCCGGTTGTCCTCGTAAACGTTGTCTCCGTAGCCTCCTCTTCCCCTCCCGGTGTTCTGATAAAACTCCGTGGCATAGCCTCTACCACGGCCTTGGAACCCGCGGCCCCTTCCACGGCCTCGGCCACCTCGGCCTCGCCCCCAACCAGCATCGTAGCCACCACCGTAGTCAGCGACCGCAACTTCGTTCCCTGGAGATTACATGCATTACAGCAAACGTAATGGCGTTCGAAACTACATGTACCTCCAGCACGAGCTCTGCCTCGTCCGCGCCCCCGGCCTCGGCCTCTGCCTCCTCGAGGTGATACTTCTGTGAAGTGCACGGCCGTCAGGCGAAGAAAAAACAAACAGAGATAACTAAACCTCCGTCGTATTCCGGCTCCACCAACGGCTTCACTTGATCAGCAGGAAGAGGAGCCTGATATCTGCGACAGTTCTCTCAAGTCAAGAAACGATTATGAAACATTGAGAAAGCCCACCCTGATGAGGTGCTGTCTAGCTCCGTCTTTGACAGTGTGATACTGATCATAGAAACATGCCGAGTCGTTTCCAGACTAGAAGTGAGAAAGCAAAGTAAGTCACACGAGGTAGCTGGAAACAAAGACAACAACTTACGGCACAAGTCCTTCCTCGAGCGGTTCCCAAGTATCCGTGAAGTCCGCGGAGCCGATTGTGGTGATTTGATGAAGCCCCGCGACCCTCCTCTGGACGAGAAAAAGACTGTTAGTGACCTCGAGCTCGCATAAACTTCGTTCTCTACTTTGATAATCTCGGCAATGGTGACAGTCTTGTTGATTGCACGGCCCATCGCCTTCAAGACAACATCAGAGCTTTTGTCCTGTAAAAGAAAAGTGAATTCCGGAAAGAGAGAGGAAGAAAATTTTCTACCTGGAGCAAGCTGATAGCGTAGGTGATATAGTTTCTCGTCTTGCCCTGCGTCGTGATGCGAATTTCATTCTCGCTGATCGATGTCTCATCTCGTGGCTTCTCCACTCGCTGATAGCGATCCATGAGGAGAGCGCTGGGGAAATATCACGCGCGGCTCAATCTTTGTTAACCTACAACCAGGAAATGTACCTCGGCTACGGCTGCGCCGCGATGGAAATCCGGAGAGCGTCGCGTCGCGTCGCGTGAAGATTTGTGCGCGCCGGCGACGAGCGGGGCGGATAGGATGCTTGGCGCTCAAGCAAAGAAATTAGGGCTCTTAGTGGTTTAGGGTTTAGACTGGACCACTTCAGCTTTTAGCGTGGCCACTACCGTCGATACTTGCCACGTGGGCAAAGATCCACCGACAAAAGTTTCTGGTTAAGAGCCCTAAGAGACTAGGGTTTTGTTTGTGTTGTGCTCGGTGAGGGCGGCGTGCTAGGCGCTTCGGATCTCTGCGCCTTCGCATCGAATCGCTCGGAGACGATGGTAAGCTCCGTTTCCTCGCGAATTGTTTGGTGATTTTGGTTCCCCTGCTTACGACAGGCCATGCCCGGTCAGGCAACCCCTGGAGAGGTTTCCTTCAAGCTCGTAATCGTTGGCGATGGCGGCACTGGTGAGCGCTTCGTTTGTTTCCTCTTTTGGCTTGGTTTCTTATGGATCTCTCGGTGGCAGGGAAGACGACCTTTGTGAAACGCCACTTGACTGGTGAATTCGAGAAGAAATACGAACGTAAGCTCGGCTCTCTCTTCGTGGGATGATCTCTTATCCCTGTTCTTCCTTGCAGCTACGATGGGTGTGGAAGTCCATCCTCTCGATTTCTTCACGAACTGCGGCAGGCTACGCTTCTACTGCTGGGACACGGCCGGCCAGGAGAAGTTTGGTGGTCTTCGCGATGGCTACTAGTAAGCTCTTCACTCCTTAATGATTCGTTGCTTTAACTTCCTTTTGCAGCATCCATGGCCAGTGCGCGATTATCATGTTCGATGTCACTGCTCGCTTGACATACAAGAACGTTCCAACTTGGCACCGGGATCTTTGCAGGCTAGTTGCACTCTTTCTTGCCGATGGCTTTCTTTTTTCTAACGCATTCTCATCCCGCAGGGTGTGTGAGAACATCCCGATTGTTCTCTGCGGAAACAAGGTCGACGTTAAGAACAGGCAGGTCAAGGCCAAGCAGGTCACCTTCCACAGAAAGAAGAACCTCCAGTACTACGAGATCTCTGCCAAGAGCAACTACAACTTCGAAAAGCCCTTCCTTTATCTCGCCAGGAAGCTTGCTGGGTAGAACTCTAGATACCGCAAGTTTACCGCAAGTTCTAATTCTCTTCTTTTTGCCCAATCCAGGGACGCGAATCTCCACTTTGTCGAGACTCCTGCGTTGGCACCACCGGAAGTTCACATCGATCTTGCTGCCCAGCAACTGTAAGTTCCCTTGTTTCTAGATGCTGTCCCGATTGACGTTCTTGGATCCATTTTTCTTGCACAGGAACGAGCAGGAGATGAATAACGCTGCTGCTCAGCCACTCCCAGACGACGAGGACGACGCTTTTGATTAAAGATTTGCGATGGTTTGGCGATAGGAAAGAGGAAGAGAGATTTGAGCTATTTGATTGCTTGGAAGAAATTTCATCTTTTCTCGTCCCAGAAGGAAGAAATTTCATCGTCGTTTTAGAGAGAAAAGGGGGAGGTGTATGTGTCGTTATGTAACGCAGAAAAAGTGAAAAAAGAGTCGAGAAAAGGTAAAAAACAGTGCCGAAAAAGTTGTGTATGGATTGGAATCTACTTAGGGTTCTAAACAAAAAATGGTGAAGGAAAAAAAGTGGAAAATGGTGTATATTCCTCGAATGTAGGGTTCTAACACGAATGAGGTTATGCCGGGCTCTCCATGCAGTAGCTGCGAGCGATCCTTCCTCCTCTTCTTCTCTAGCGGAATCCTCGGCAGCGGCATTGAAATCTCTCCAGAAATCTCTGGCGAGCGTCACGAATCTCGCCGAGGCGCGCGAGCTCCAGGATCGCGTCGGCAGGAGGGGGCCGCATTGCCCTGATCTCCAGGCCCAGGTGCTGGAGATGTACGTCCGGTGTGGGAGCCTCGAGGATGCGCGGGCGGTGCTTGATTCCCACGGCAGCCTCGCCTCCAATGCCCTCCTGGCCGCGTATCTGGACAAGGGCCACTTCCACGAGGCGATGGGCGTCTTCGCGAGAGCCCGAGGCCTGGACGTCAAGCCATGGACGAGCTTCGTCTCGGCGTATGCCCGGTACGGGCATTTTGATCGCGCGAGAGATCTCCTCTTTAGGATGCCGCAGCACAGCGTCTTCTCCTGGACGGCGCTGCTCTCGGGCTACGTCCACCACGGCCGCGTCGCGGAGGCGCAAGCGATCTTCGAGGAGATGCCGGAGCGCGACCTGGTGTCGTGGAACACGGTGGTGAAGATCTTTGCCAGGAAAGGGTATCTGCTGGAAGGGAGGGAGGTGTTTGACAGGATGCCGCTGTGGGACGATTGCTCCTGGCAGACGATGATCGGGGCCTACTCCGAGCACGGCTACGCGTCCGACGCCACGGATCTCTCCAACAAGATGAAGCAAGGCGACGACGCGCTCATGCACTGCTTGCCTGGGCACGTAGAAGAAGCGATGAAGATAATTGGCAGTCTGAAGTGAGAAAGATGGTAGAGCCGAGCCCGAGAGGGGGCAGCTCTTGCAAAGGCGGGGACCGTCTTCGCGTTTTAGAGCTTTCGAATGGGACAGGAACTAGAGAAATTGGAATAGCTTCTAGATGGTGGTGGTCACACAATAATCCGCGTAGCTCTGCGAGATTAGAAGACCAACGCAATGCAAGCAACACTATGTTCCTGCGTGTATCAAGTACACACAAGGTAGCAAATATTCTTGGACTTGTGTTTGTGTGTTGGACATCGAGCTCGACTTCGCCTGTCGAAGTCCAAGTTCGACACCCCGGCAGGGGAGCTGCAGGGAGCTCATGACCAGCTCTTCTCGTTCCCAAAAGATATACTTGGTGATGGCTTTATTGATCACCTTCAGAGCATCTGAGGCTGGATGCATATGGCATGCGTGATGTTCATTCCTTCAAACCAAAGGAGGAATTATCAGGTGGAGCTGCTCAACATCCTTTTAGGCATCTCCGACGTGAAGAATGGATGACAAATTAATGTAGAAGAGCGCGTTAGAGAGATGGTTGATCCTTTTTATTTTCCAGAACAAGATACTCAGAGCTCACGATATATAGAAATTTTTCAAGTCTCGATACACTTAAACATCATTGTCAATCTTACTGTCTTCTTCACCATCACTTGATCTTCTTCATCATCAATTCCCCATCTCCATCCTGCAATCTAGACAAAACCATGGCTCCTCCCTGGGGTGCAGGAGGAGCCATGGCTCCTCAACCCCAACACAGTTCTTGTGATAGGCCTGGCTACAGAAATCACATCTCAATGTTACGCTTCCAGGGTAAAATCCCTGCTCACACATCTGACACTTCTGATCCTTATCTCCCCCCCTCTCGCAGCTTCTATTCGGGAATGCCAGCCGCTGCTGGCGCTACGCCTGGGGCCTGCCGGGCGTCTCTCTTATTGACTATTGAGAGAATGAACAGACACGACGGGTCAACTTGACCTAAGAGGGAATCACGAATATTCCCTCAATACTCCCACTCAAGTTGAGCTCGCGATACTTCTTTTCTTCACGCCCAGAGCTTGTACGTGTCGCGCGAACACTGCTGGTGGAAGTGCCTTCGTGAATATATCTGCCACCATCTCCGTGGTAGCACAGTAGACGAGTTCCACTTTCTTCACCGCTACCTGTTCACGAATAAAATGAAACTGAACCTGGATGTGTTTTGTCCTGCGATGAAATCTTGGATTCTTCGTCAAGGCAATAGCTCCTTGATTGTCGCAATGCAGAACCGTTGCCTCCCCTTGCTCGTAGCTTAGACCGTTCAGCAGAGTCCTGAGCCAAAGAATTTCTTTCGCTGCTTGGGTCATCCCGATATACTCAGCCTCTGTGCTCGAGAGAGCCACGGCTGGCTGCTCCATGTAACTGCTGCGCTGCCCAGGCTGAAGACGTAGCCAGAAGTTGATTTACGCTGATCAACTTCCCCTGCCCAGTCTGCATCCAAGAATCCCTGCAGCTTGAGTTGAGGCTGCTCTTGTTTTGTGTAGCAGAAAACATAATCGGCTGTCCCCTTCAGGTAACGAAACACCCGCTTAACTGCCTGCCAGTGTTGGAAGCCGGGATTTGCCAGGAACATCTGCCTGTACGGGATCGTCTCCATCACTGCTTTCGGTGCTTCCGTCTGAGGTGCCATGTCCTTACTGAGGTGCATGCCAACTTCCATTGGCGTTGATGCAGAGTTGACGTCACTAAGCTTGAATTTCTGGAGGAGCTCTTCAATATATTTCTTCTGAGACATTTCTAGTGTGCCCTTCCTCCTGTCTCTGAAGATCTGGATGCCAAGACAGTACTTGACGCTCCCAAGATCCACCATCTTGAATCTCGAGCTGAGATCTTTCTTCAGTTGATGAATCAGCTTCTTGCTTTTGCTGAGGAGCAAGCAGTCGTCCACGTACAAAGCCAACAGCACCAGGAGAGCTCCCACTTGCAGGCACGAGGCGATTGCTTCAGGCCGTAGAGGGCCTTCTTGAGCTTGCACACCAAGTGCTCTCGTCCTTTGGCAATAAATCCGGCTGGTTGCTCAATGTAGACTTCCTCCTCCAAGTCACCATTCAGGAACGCCGTCGTTACATCCATGTGCTCGACGTGCATGTCTTCGTGAGCTGCTAAGTTGTAGAGAAGTCGAATTGATGCAAGCTTCACCACTGGTGAAAAGGTCTCATAGAAGTCGACTCCTTCGACTTGTGAGAATCCTCTCGCAACAAATCTGACTTTGTAGCGTGTGTCTCCATCAGGTCCTGTCTTGAGCCGCAAGAGGAACTTGGTCTTAATCACCTTCCTCCCAGGTGGCAGCTCCACAAGATCCCAGGTCTTGTTCTCCATCAATGAGCTATACTCAGCTTGACGAGCAGTGCGCCACTGATCTGCATCAGGTCCGGCAAGAGCATCTTCCATGGTCTTCGGAACAAGTGCAGCTCGGCCATGGCTGAAGAGAAGGAGAAGCTGGTTCTCGCCTTGCTCCCCTTCTTCCTCCATGCTAGAGTTGGCAAAATAAAAGGCTGGATCGTAAGAGGTCTCGCACTGTCACTGATCGGTCTCTTGCAGCCTTGGTTTCTTGCCGAGAAGCCCGCTTAGCTGCTCGTATGTCCAGCTGCTCCCTGTATTGACGAGCCTCTGTGAGTGCGCGCTCACGGCCAGAACGTCTCAAATTGCCCTCACTATTTTCAGCCCTGGTCCTGCCAACAGTGCGCTCACCACCATGGTCTTCTTCTCCGCCGACTGGGTTTGCTGTGCTAGCGCTCCCACTGGTTCCAACGCCTGCTGTGTCGAGTGGCAAGCCTTCAGCTTCAGGGAGCAAGCCCTCACCTCCATTTGGATCGCCTCCAGCACCATCCACGCTCTCTGCACCGCCTGGATCATCCTGGTCGCCGCTTCCATTCCCCTCACCGGCTCCTTCAGCTCTGCCGATTGCGCGTGCCGTAACTGGACATTCGTTGTCACTTTCTTCCGAGTCATCCGCAGCTACTTCCGTGGGAGAAAACTGTGGCGGTGGCAGGAGATTTCTTGTCACATACGTCCTGGACAATTTCCCTGCTGGAAATTTCCTGAGGTGTGTCATGTGTTTGTTTGCCCCAGAATCAAGGTACACCACTTCTGCTTCTGTGCCAAGAGTGTTCTTCGCAACCTGCTGGATGCTAGTGGCCATGAACAAGCTGCCATGGTCGTCCACGTCCTCCTGGTTGTCTTCCTCGCTACTTTCTGCTGTCCTGGCAAAGTTGGCCGACTTGTTCTTTCTTGCTGCCAGTCTCTTTGCCTCAGCTTTTCGAGCCTCCTTAGCTTTCTTGGCCTCTTCGTCTGTGCAATCTCGTGCCCAGTGCCTTGGTTTCTTGCAAAAGTTACAGCGATCATTCTTCTTTTTCTTCTTGAACTTTTCTGGTTTGCTGCTCTCGCCCTGATCGTTCATTGGTCCTAGTCTGTCCCAACTGTGACAAATCGTTTCCCCTTTCCTGCGAAGAGTGCCAATTCTTTCTCATTTGAGCTCGCTTGCCCTGACTTGAGAAAACCCTCCAACGCTGTGAGGTCAGCTACGATCTGAAAGTGTTACTGGAACTTAAATGATGCGACCCTGCGAGTTGCATTGGTCTGCTAAGCCCCTTGAAGAAAGCTGTGATCAGCTCATCTTCATCAAAGTCCTTCATTTGAACTGCATCGATGGATTCTGTCTGAAGAGAAGAGAGCGGCCCTGAGACGCTGACAGAGGCAGCGCCATCATCCCAGGATTTGAAGCCCTCAGGGCTTCGATACCATATTCGGGAATGCCAGCCGCTGCTGGCGCTACGCCCGGGGCCTGCCGGGCATCTCTCTTATTGACTATTGAGAGAATGAATAGACATGATGGGTCAACTTGACCTAAGAGGGAATCACGAATATTCCCTCAATAGTTTCTTCTTCGTGAGCTCTTTCTCGTCCAGTATAATGACCTCCATGATCACGTCCATCCTTAGCCCAATACGCTAGTCGTTCCAGCCAAATGGCTCAGTGAAGTACTATCCACTTAGCAGCTTCTCCCTCGCACACTGTGTTACGTAAGCGATGGTGCTGCCATGCAGCGGCCCTTGCCATCTTGCCCTCAGAAGTAGCACCCAGAATCCAAAGCGTCTGACAGCTCGTATTTCAAACGCCCTTCTGTGACAGCTGTGAGAACCTCGTCGTCCGAATGCAAAGCATCCGAAACACCTTTTCTCCTAGTCTGC
This sequence comes from Selaginella moellendorffii, assembly GCF_000143415.4. Classification (NCBI taxonomy): domain Eukaryota; kingdom Viridiplantae; phylum Streptophyta; class Lycopodiopsida; order Selaginellales; family Selaginellaceae; genus Selaginella; species Selaginella moellendorffii. The sequence continues at coordinate 1,196,161 of NW_003314322.1, read as the reverse complement.
TCGACTACGCATTTTTTCGTCAGGTATTGCGAAAGCAGCCCCGGCACCCAGCCAGTATAATGATGGATCCTCCTTGCACGTAATCGACACCCCTCTTCGGTTTTGCCTGATGTATGCTTCAAGTAAGCGACAGCTTCATCCTCCTGCAGAGCGAGAAACAAACACAAAACCGGACTGAATTTAAACTCGGAAATTTTCCGAGTTACACTGAATCCTCCGGTTCCCAGGCGGTATTCCGATGCAGAAACAACCACCCAAACGTTCGTGTGTTTTCCAGGGAGATTCTGAAGAAACTTCCAAGCCTTCACCTTTGCGGCCAAAGGCTCTGAGAGTCCTTACTTCGATCGCAAACCATCGAGTTCGCATAGTCCACAACTATGTGCACCGTCTCAGTCCTCAACCATAGAACCATTTCAACATCTTCCTCGCTTTCAAAATCCTCAAGCGACGCAAGAGCCTGAGGATCCTTGATGTATGCCAAAATGAACGCCTCATGCAGCACTTTGCAAGGGGCCTTCACAAATCGTTCCCCACACAGGAGCATATATTGGTTCTTGGTGAAATCAACATGGTCAGGACTCCTACAGATAAAAAGAAATTCAGGTTCAGTATTGCAATTTAAATCTTCTAATAGCAAGCTTAAGGAAAATGATTTAATGCATTATTACTTTTCATTCCACAATAGAATTCCAGTTTGCATAAATGCACAAACTCACCATCTTTTCTTCTTCTTTCTTCCCCAGTCGAGACTCCACCCAGAAGAAAACAAAAAGAAGAACAATATATCAGCCATTTGAACTTCCATTTCGTGAGTCTTCTCACACTGAGTGTGTTGAGTTTAAGCCATCTCCATAGCTTTGATGCCTTATAATAAAGATAACCAACCGCAGTGGTTGCTAACGCTCTTGCCAAAACTAGGAGTCCCTATCACGTACGTGATCATGCCATCACCTCTGCCACTGCAGATAGCCTTATTGGCGGATCCACGATGAACTTCAGCAGCGTCACACTGAAAACCTGACCAATGTACCAATAACATTGCCTGTCGTATATGTCCGGGCAAATGAGCTCCAATGTCTTGTTGCTCTTGAGCTTTTCGTAGCTCAGCTCCTTGAGTTCCCCCAAGAGCGCTTCCACTCTCTTCCTGCTGGCCAACTGAAGGGAGGCTTTGCGCTTCTTCGTGCAAGGAAAAATAGAGGAGTGAATACAACATAGGAGCAAGATTCCGCAGCCTCGTATCCTACCTTCAGAATTTTACGGTATCAACTTCCCAAAATCGACCTCGTTAGGAGTGCAGGTGGACGAAAAAGTGTAAAGGCGATCCGAGCGATCCGACGGCATTGAAGTCTCTCCAGAATGGCGAGCGTCACGAATCTCGCCGAGGCGCAGGGCCGCATTGCTCTGATCTCCATGCCCAGGTGCTGAAGATGTACATCCGGTGTGGGAGCCTCGAGGACGCGCGGGCAGTGCTTGATTCCGCCCTCCTAGCCGCATACCTGGGGCAATGGGCGTCTTCGCTAGGACGGGGATGCTAAAGTTTAGGGTTATGTAATGGGCTGACTTTTGATGTAGCTAAGCTTGATCAGCTGTGGATGAAATAAAGGGAGGTTCTATGGTCCTCACCATATAAGCTATTGAGTGAGATAGAGTTGCTTTACAAACACTTCAAAGTGATGTCTCGCGAGAAGAAGAAGATCTTTGTGCGAGGTGGCCCTGAAAGCAAACCCGATGGTGATGCTGGTGAAAAAGGATTTCTAAACTGTTGTATCTAGTGGGGGATTCATGTTGATTCTTTTCTAAAATCTAGACTTAAAAAGTCTCTTTGGTTTGTGTTTCAAGACAGCTCAGATGAAATGCCGAAGTTCCAGCAACTCCTTGTCCGTATCTCAAAAAGGGTCAGTTGAAACGTTTAACTATAAGTGGCATCCCCTTTAACTCCAATATCAATCCACTATGTTAAAATATACATCATGGAAAATCTCAGCGCTTATGTGGTGGAAGAAAATAACTAAGCAAGGCATAATGAGATGTCTTCATGATACAAACGAAAGCTGGCAGACTGTTTCTCTGCATTTTAACAAAGATGGTGCATTACTCTATCTTTATATATTCTCACCATAGGTGCGAACATTGTAACAAAGCACTTCCAAATGTTTGTTGTGAAACTACTTCATCTCTGAATAATTCCAAAGGAAATCAGTACTGAAAATTAGGTTCTCTCCTGGACATGCTGCAAAGCTGTTGAGGTTGCTCTTACATCCACACAGCACTCATGCACGAGTGTTGGTGTTCCACTCCATGAACACTAATTGAAACTGCAGTGAATTGAATCAGATGGAAAAGAATTGCTCTAAAAGGAAAATCTTGCATCCATTGCCGGGATTTGAACCCGGAGAACTGGGTAAGAGTTGACTTCTAATCTCCTCTTAATGTACAAGTTTCCTAGATCACAGACATGGCTTCAGTGTGGTTATGGCTCCAGTTCTCCTATGCAGTGTGGCAATTTCTCAGAGAGGCCAAGTTTTTCAGGATCCCATCCGCTCTAATTTACCACACCTTCAAGTGGCTAACAGATCCCATATTCGGCCCTCCGTTCTCCACTGCAACATTCGGATTGGTCGTGCAGGGCCAGAAGTGGACGTATCCCATGACAGTGGAGCATCAGCTGGATTCAAGCGACACCCGTCTGGGCAACAGCGCCCATTTCCTCCAGCGCAGGCGGGGTACCGCATATATCGTTGATTACAGTGCCATCTGCAGCAGCTACATTCTCAAAAGGCACGGGACCCAATTCATCTGCAGCAAAGTGGATCACCTCCTCCCGCAGCTGTGCATTGCAGACGCCTTCGCCTGGGGCGAGGGATTTGACCTCTTCATGGCAGAGGGAGCAACCATTGAGACGTTCACCAAGCGCGTCCTCTTGATGAGCAGTCGGGAGCACTTCCTCAACAAGGATTTCACGAGGCTGCTATCCCTCCTGCCGCTGATGCTTGACGCCAACGGCTATGGCGTTGCTTCGCGGTTTGCTTCGGTTGGGATTATAGCCCTAGATCTGCTGAGCTATCCAGCGAACCGGATGTGGATGGCGATGAAGGACGTGATGGTGGGGTGCGCGAGGCTCTGGATCAGCAGAATTGCCAAGTTCACGCACAGGGATTTCGTCACCACCTTCTTGTGCACCATTAGTCCACGCCTAAGGCTTTGTGACCAGGTTGTGAGGAACTTCTACTACGTGCGCAAAGGTGAGGGCGTCTTGGTGTTTGGGACATGCTGTGCCGACTACTTTTACCCCGACTTGACTGCTCTCGAGGAGCCCGAGGCTCGGGAGCTTAATCCCTTCATGAAGCTCAGCTCAGATGATATTGATTCCCTCAACGGAGCCCATGAAGGGCAGTTTGAAGAAAAGTTTGGGATTTCTAATGGCTGGGATTACGTGGAGCACCGAATAGGTGAGGCCACTATCAAAACGGTTTTTGTTCAAAATCATGGCGCGTTTTACAACTTCATTGACAATGGCCACTTGCATTATGGACGCTGCGTCAGTGATGATGAGCAGCGTAGGGTTCGAGTGGCACTCAAATGGATCGAGAACAACGGAAGAATGCCTGACTTGCAACCATAGAGGTGAACTTCGTGCTGTGAAGTTCAATACGTTTGTGGATGGGGTTGCCCAAGCAGGCTTTGGAGTCGTAAAGGCACGTATGAAGAAAGGAAGCTGGGTGCAGTAATATATTTTGTTACTTTTCTCAAAGGTTCATTGCTACCATCAATTCCTTTTGGTGTGGATTTATAGTAAAATGGACACTTTCCAGAGGAAGAGAAAGGGTGGATATTTTATGCTTTATTTTTTGGTTTGCTTAATGTAGAATAGTAGTGGTTATACCTAAAGTATGTTTGGATATTCTAGAATATTCTACCATCTAACGGTTGTCATTTATTTAGATTAACTTGTATTTATAATTTATTACATGTTTATAATTTATAAAATTTCTTAAACCCTTTCTAGTATATTATTTTTTATTCTATCATGATATGCAATAAAATTAATCTTGTGTTTATAAATTACAAACATGTTTATAATTATAAATTTTATTTGATCAATTGGATTAATAAGTAAGAATAACACTACTATTGTGAGTGCATGGAATATGGAAAGGGAATACAGAAATGTGCATATCAATTAGCCCAAAAACCCTAGCTTATATACAGGAGCGAGTGGTCCGGATTGAAACCAATCCGACGGCTACCAAAATCCACTACGCTAATATTAGTATACGGCATCGTAGCCGTACACTTGGCCCTCACATCATCCCCTCCTCTCGGAATAATGGAAGGCCGTCAGGGTTCTCTTGTGGATGGGCCGGGATCTGGAGGAACGTCAAGAGGAGGCATCGGTGGATCTGTCGACGGTATTAACTGCTCCTGATCCCTTTGTATGAAGCGTTTTAACCGCTGCACATGCACAATCTCCGGAGGATCGGCCTGCTGAACGTCATGCCGAACCTCATAAACTTGTGGTCCAACTTGCCGCAACACCCGATACGGTCCTTTCCACTGCGCAAGGAGCCCCTTAGATAAACCATGTACCGTAAGATGGGGAAAACGGACTAACACCAAATCATCCACTTTATACTCTGCAGGTGGACGATGATGGGAATTGTAGCGCCGTTGTTGTCCCACTTGTACGCGGCCTAAGTGTTTAGCAGACTCTGCTCGGACAAGTGGAAGAATGCTTGTCAAATATTGATCCCATGACCTAGCATCAGGAGCTCGTGGCAATCGTGAAGGTAAACCCAGCTCTGTTGGTAATATTGGATCATGACCATATAGAAGTTTATATGGTGAAGCACCAACAGAACTCTGCACCCCTGTGACATAGGCATACTGAAGAGACGGCAAATAACCATCCCAATCCAAATGCTGAAAGTTCACATACTTCGCAATCATCCCTTTGAATGTCCGAACGAGCCGTTCCACCAGACCGTCTGATTGTGGATGATAAGCACTCGTAAAAGTGTGGCGTATCCCCAACCGAGATGTCAAAACATGAAATACCTCAGCCATAAATGCAGGACCATTATCCGAAAGAATCCGCTCTGGACAAGAATGCTGGAACACCACTCGATTGAGGAGAAAGTATCCCACAGCAGTTGCAGAGGCACTAGCAAGAGCACCAACTTCCACCCAACGAATCAAGTAGTCAGAAGCAATAATAACATACTCATTGCTAGCAGTCGATTGTGGAAAAGGTCCCATAAGATCAAACGCCACCAACTCAAACGGACGAGAAACTGCAATTGACTCCAACCGTCCTTCCGCAGCACAAGGGGGAGTATTACGAGCTTGGCACCAAATGCAGCTACGCACATACCGGATAATATCACGTCGCATCTCTGGCCAATAGAAAGATCTGCGCAGTTTCTCGGTGACACGACGGTGTCCCATATGCCCACCTAGAACAGGAGAATCATGGTAGGCATGGAGAAACTGCGGAATAAACACCGAAGGCACCACCAGACGTAAATGATCATCAGGATCCGTCCCCACAAAATAAAGAAGGCCATCTTCAAGGCGATATTGAGAATGTAAATGCTGGAAAGGCAAGTCATCAGCAAGTGATGCAGGATTCTCAAACCCATCTCGAAGCCTTCGAATCCACGGCTCAATCTTTTGAGCCTCGCGAACCTCATCAAGAGAAGGTAGATCTTGCGCTGCACCCTGTGGACACTGAACGTCAAGGACAGCAACTGCTGACGGCACAGAATCCTCATCTAGAAAATCCACAGATGCTGGAACAACAGGTTCGTCAGAAACATGAGAAGTGAGTGGAGAAGGAAGAGGAACTCGAGAAAGGGCATCAGCATCAGCCATAGAACTCCCTGGGCGATGAACAACATCGAAATCATATATCTGAAGCTTCAAAGCCCATCGAGCCGTACGACCAACCAGGTTCTTCCGCTTCAATAATGAAGTAACAGTAGCATGGTCACCTTCAAGTAACATCTGAGAACCATGTAGATATGCATAAAGTTTCTTGAAACCCCAGACTGCTGCTAAACACTCTTTCTCCGTTGTGGAGTAGTTCATCTCCGCTGGTTGTAATGTACGGCTTATATATGCAATGGGATGGCGTTGACCAGGCACACTCGAGCTCTCTTGCATCAACACACCTCCAAGACCAATGTCAGAAGCATCCACACGCAAAATAAAAGGTCGAGTGTAGTCAGGATATGCCAAAACCGGAGGAGTCGTCAATAGCTCTTTGAGATTCACGAATGCCCGCTCACAATCCGGAGACCAGATGAAAGATGACGTTGATGACTTCAGCAACGCTCGCAATGGTGTAGTGCGATCGGAAAGATGATCCACAAAACGACCGAGATACTGCACCTTACCCAAAAAACGCTGCACATCATTCACACATTTCGGAGTAGGGAACTTTAGAACAGCCATAAGTTTGTCAAGATCAACTTGCAAACCCTCACGAGAAATACGGTACCCAAGATAAGTTGTGTCCTTGGACCCAAACACGCACTTTGAACGCTTCAGCTTTAAACCAACGTCGCGTAACCGATCCAACACCTTACAAACATCACGAATGTGCTCCTCCCACGTCCCTTCCGAGTGGATCAAGACATCATCAATGAAGTCAGCTGTCACCTCCGGCATATCGCAAAGAACCTCGTCCATCATCCGCTGAAAAGTTGCTGGAGCATTGTTCAAACCAAACGGCATCACCAAGAACTCGTACAAACCAAATGGTGTACGAAAAGCAGTCTTAGGAATATCTGCTTTGGCCATCGGTACTTGCCAATACCCAGAAGCAAGATCTAGCTTGGTGAACCAACGACTTCGCCCCAGACGATCCAAGAGATCAGCACTGTGAGGAAGAGGGTACACGTCCGGGATCGTCACTTCATTTAACGGACGATAGTCAATGCAGAAACGAATACTCCCATCAGGCTTCGTCACAAGATGAGGTTCACATGCCCAAGGACTCCGCGACTTCCGAATAACACCCTTCTCCAACATCTCCTTGACGTTTGCACGTAAAATCTTGATCTCCTTGGGTGACCGACGACGAACAGGAACCTTGATTGGACAAGCATCCCCGGTTGGAATGGGATGACGTGTGGCAATCTTGGCCCCAGACGATAGATCAAATTCAAAGAGATCAGAATACTCCTTCATGAGCTGGTCAACAGCTGCAACACAAAGACCATCGGAGGGATCGGAAAAGGGAAGAGCAGAACAAGATGGAAACACAAGAGGAAATAGTGGGGAAACAAAAGTAATGAAAGCAAAGGTAGAAGTAGAGGGACGAAGAGGTACGGAAGTGAGAGGAATGGATGAAACATAAGGAAGTATGAGACAAGGGGGAGAAGCCTCAAAGTCACACTTGGCATGATTGTGCTGCAACCAATCCATACCAAGAATGAGGTTAAAAGCTTGACTTGGCACCACCCACAATGACTGCAACTCAAGCTCGAGATCGCCCACACGCACAACCAGGTCTGCCTCATCTCGTGCACATGCATGTGTACGGCCGTTGCCATAAAGAATGAAAACTGGATCCGCCGCACGACGCAAGTGTAGACGACAATGTGTGGCAACAGGTCGAGCAATAGAAGATAAACTCGAACCTGTATCAACCAACACGGAGAGAAGAATAGGAGACCTCTTGTTATAAAAACGAGTTTGGAAAGTAAACACTGGATGAACTGGTGCCGAGTGAACCCCTTGATGATACTCCCGAAAGAAAGATGGAGGGGTCACTAACTTATTCGCGCAAGGTCCCTCCATTACTCGCGCGACTCCTCGTTTCCCGAATGCACCTCGGTATCCAAACCTTCCACCGCAGCAGCACCAACGGGACGTTGCTGACGCCAAGGTCTCCACCCAGGAAATGGAGGTCGCCAATCCGGAAAGTGCCGACAACGCCGATAAGTATGACCAACTTCATCACACGCCCAGCAACGAACATCACGGCCACGACCACGTCCTCGCCCTTGTCCTTGGACTCGAGTAGCAGCAGCATCAACCTCCATGGGAACAGGACCATCACTCATAGGAAGTGGAGCTGAAGGACGTGTAGCAAGAAGTGGAAGAGGCGACGTTTCATAACGTTGTGCCAAGCGAAGAGCATCGTCAAGGGTGGCAGGAGCAAGTGCATGCACAAGTCCAACAAAATCTTGACGAAGTGCTGGCCACAACATTCCTAGCTTGATCCGCTCCGACATATTTGGCTCCGCACAAAGCAAAAGACTTCGGAAACGAACGCCAAATTGCATCACCAACTCAGATGGCCCTTGGCGAAGACGATGCAATTGTTGGAAGGCATCATCACAATCATCGGCGTGTCCAAAGGCGCGTTTGAAGACGTCCGGAAGAATACTCCAATCGCCACGAGTGGCTGCGCTCAATCCATTGTACCACTGCAATGCCGTCCCTTGGAGACATGTGGGGAACTCACGCAAACGTCGAGCATCATCCCAAGAATGATATGTGGCAATCACCGTGAAGTGATCGAACCAATGGTACACATCATCCCCAGGATTCCCACGAAAGAACTCCGGCCGAACGCGAGGATTGGCACCAAGAGCAGGAGGAGTTGTACCATGTGTGTCAAGACCCCCAACAAGATCAAGATTGGAAAATGCTAAAGACAAAGAGAAAAAGCTAGTGAAAATAAAGAAGAGGCCTTAGACTGGTGTTGATTCTTCATGAAGGAGTTCTTTCATAATGATTGTGGAGAAATGGAACAAGGCTAACCTATATATACTATAGGTTGATGAAGCTCCACCACTCTTGGATCGAGGACGGCCTAAATACAGCTGAGGTCGAGAAGGCGCCACATCATCATCAAGAATGTGGCTCGAGACTCAGGAATCGGGAAGTGTCTCGAGAGTCAAGAATAGGGAAGTGTCTCGAGAGTCAGGAATGTGGTCTGCAGGTCAGGAATTTGGCGAGAGTCAGGAATGTGGCAAGAATTGGGGGATTCCTGACAGCACCCCCTCCTCAAGAACGAGTGGAACGAGGATGTGAACGAGAACGAAGAGGAGGATGAGATGAGTGGCGAGGGATGGGAGAGGGAGAAAAAAAATGAGGACTGGGACGAGAAGGATAGCGGCGGTGGAAGTCCTGAACAAGGTCAGGAGAATGAATCAGGTTGTCCGCAGGTTCCCAAGTGCGTTCCTCAGGTCCGTAACCCTTTCAGTCCACCAGATAGTAGAGTTTAGACTGTGAAATCTTGGAATCAAGGATGTCCTCAACCTCGTACTCAGACCCATCCTCGAACTGCACTAGTGGAGGCGGAGGAATGACCCGATTTGGAATAGGACTGGGAATATAAGGCTCAAGGAGAGAGGAGTGAAAAACGGGGTGAATTTGATATGAGGAGGGAAGTGCAAGGCGATAAGTGATAGGATTATGTAAACTCCTGAGTTTGGACTTCCCGGGAGGTCACCCAGCCCAGTACTATTCAAACCCAAGGACGCTTAACTCTAATTATCCCAAGACCCTTAACCAATTGGAAAAGGGGGTGCACTCTTGTTCATGGGCCCTTTCCCTTTATATTTGAACCCCATGGATCGTCTCTCGAGTCGTTCCCTTTGGTTGCTTACAATCCACCACGCTTCCCTGCAAGTTCACGCCCTCGTGAACGGAAGCTGAGAGCCGCAGCTCTCCCGAGAGCCTCGCTCTCTTGACACCCTACCCCTCGGGTCGAGCCCAGCGGGAGCAAACTGGACCAGCCAGATGTCAATCAACATGTGGTGCGATTCCCTTAGCCAACCAACAGAGTCGGACCCGAGACCCCTCTGATACCAAATGTAAACTCCTGAGTTTGGACTTCCCGGGAGGTCACCCAGCCCAGTACTATTCAAACCCAAGGACGCTTAACTCTAATTATCCCAAGACCCTTAACCAATTGGAAAAGGGGGTGCACTCTTGTTCATGGGCCCTTTCCCTTTATATTTGAACCCCATGGATTGTCTCTCGAGTCGTTCCCTTTGGTTGCTTACAGATTAATGATGGCAGTGATAGGGAAAGGACCAAGGCGTTTAAAATCGAGTTTTGGACAGGGCCTGGTGGTGGAGATATTTTGCCTGAGGAGCCAGACTTTATCCCCGATATTGTAAGGGGAACAATCCTGACGATGGACATTGGCAAATGTTTTATGAGATTCCTGAGCACGATGGAGGTGGAAGGAGATGGAGTTGTGGATTTCCTGGAGGTTGGAGATAAATGCCTCAGAGCGGGGATTTGAACGAGAGGATTCAGATGGAGAAGGAAGTGAGAGATTGAATCGGGGATTTCGGCCAGAGTTCGCAAAGAAGGGGGAAACTCGAAGAGAGGAGTGAACAGAGTTGTTATAGGAAAACTCAGCAAGGGGAAGGATATCGAACCAGTTATCCTGATGATAGTTGATGAAGCACCTCAAGAATTGTTCCAACGTCTGAATCGTTCGCTCAGATTGCCCATCAGTTTGAGGATGATATGCCGAAGAGAGGTTGGCCTTCACTCCAAGCAGCTGTAAAAACCGTTGCCAGAAATGAGAGATGAACTGAGGCCCCCGATCCGAAACCACATCTGTAGGAATCCCATGAAGTCAGAAAATTTCCCTGAATACCAGTTTTGCCATGTCCTCGCCCGAAAACTCCTTGGTACATGGCAAGAAGTGTGCCATCTTTGTGAAGCGATCCACCACGACTAAAATGCTGTTGAAGCCTCCAGAACTCGGAAGATCACTCAAGAAATCCATGGAGATGGATTCCCAAGGACCTAAAGGGACCGGAAGGGAACGAAGCAAACCTGAAGGAAGGTGGCGAGGTACCTTATTCCGGGCACAAGTGTCACAGGAGGTAACAAAATCTTTGATGTAGTCGTCCATGTGAGGCCACCAAAAGTCCCGTGCAACTAGCTCATAGGTTTTCGCAATGCCGAAGTGACCAGCAGTCGGGCTATCATGGCACGCCATCAGGACCAACCTTCGAGCATCACCTTCAGGAACGTAAAGCTGCTCCCCACGGTACAATAAGCCATCTAAGAACTCGAACTCGTCAAATCGCCGGCAGTCGGGAGTCACTGGGTGTCCAGCCTGAAGATGGGGGAAAATGTCGCTAGCGAGATCATCGGATTGAAGATCGTTTCTGATTGCATCCATCAAGGAGGAGTCCTGAGGGGCCAGGGAAATTGCCATAACTTGAAGCCGATCAAGACCGAGGATAACTTGATCTTGTTGATCAAAGGCAAGATTACCAGGCCTGAGACTGAGATAGGAGCACCTTGAAAGAGCATCAGGAAGGCCTTGAAACTTTCCAGGTCTGTACTTGATAACAAAGTCAAACCGACTCAAGAATTATGCCCACCTTGCTTGACGACGGCTTAAAACTCGGGAAGTGGCAAAGTACTCGAGATTTTTGTGATCCGTCCAGACTGTTGTTTGATGGCTTGCCCCCTCCAAGAAACGGCGCCACTCTCCAAAGGAATCCACGATGGCAAAGAGCTCCTTGTCGTGGATTTCGTAATTGATCTCCGCAGGCTGGAATTTCCGAGAATGGAAAGCAACCGGATGAAGTTCGTGATCCGCTCCGAGTTGAGACAGCACAGCACCAATGGCAAAGTCGGAGGCATCAGCCTCGATGAAGAAAGGTTGTGAGGAATCAGCATGGATCAAGACAGGAGCAGAACTGAAGGCCGCCTTGAGTGTGTCGAAGGCCTGCTGGGCAGCAGCAGACCAAGAGAAGGGAACATCCTTGCGAGTGAGATGTGTGAGAGGAAGGACAATGTCAGAGTAGTGATCAATGAATTTGCGGTAGAAGTTGGCGAAGCCAAGGAAAATGTGAGACACAAAATCCCTAGGCCCCAAAGTGGAGCCAGAAGGGCGCCACATGGTAGTGGCCGAAGCGAGAGCCAAACGAGCGTAACACGTTTGGACCAAAAGCTCCGACTTGAAAAGTCAAGAGCGGGAGTGGAACTCCCAACGAAGTGCTCGAGGAACAAGCACAAAGAGAGCAATAAGCGAGGCTTCAAAAAGGGAACCAAAAAGGACCAACACATGACACATGGAAGTGTCCGAGATGGAGTCTGAGATGGACCCGAGATGGAGTCCGAGATGGACCCGAAGTGGAGTCCGATATGGAGTCCGAAGTGGAGTCCGAGATGGAGTCCAAGATGGACCCGAGATGGACCCGAGATGGAGTCCGAGATGGAGTCCGAGATGGACCCGAGATGGACCCGAGATGGAGTCCGAGATGGAGTCCGAGAAGGACCCGAGATGGAGTCCGAGGTGGAGTCCGAGATGGAGTCCGAGATGGACCCGAGATGGAGTCCGAAGTCGAGACCGGGACCAAGACCGAGACCGGGACCGAGACCGAGATCGGGACCGAGACCGAGACCGAGGCCGAGTCCGAATCCGAGTCCGAGTCCGAGTCCGAGTCCGAGTCCGAGTTCGAAGCCTGAGAGGGTGAAAGCCCAAAGCGTTCGTCTCCCAGACCCTGGGGGGTTTGGTGAGCTCCAAAAGTATAGTAGGGGGAGGACTGCAGTGGAGCCAGTTTGGCCAGGAAAGGCCAGTTTGGCCCAGGAAGGCCGGACCCAGTGTTGGGTGATGAGCTGCCCACTGGGAAGTCCAAGACTAGAGTGAACACGGACCGACAAGCGGGGTAGCTTGGTGAAGTGTTCAAGAGCCGGCTCTAGTTCCCCCGGGAGATCGACTGGCCGATGCTCCCAGTCCAAGTGTGGGTGGCACTACCTACTTGGATACCTGGTGTGGCTCAACGGAACCTCGCTCTAAGCCCATGGCTAGAGCACCTAAAGACGAAAGGCGGGGAGAGTACCCATGAGGCTTGTGTAAGGCCACAGTGTTCCGAAATGGTGTCCCAAAGTCCCAGACTGTGGAAAGGAAGAGGGGTAGCCCTCCAGTGTGGTGACCAAGGACACAGTCACACAGTGAGGAAGTCCTAGAGGATAGTGGGACTTAGTGGTCGGGCCGGTGGGCCTCGATCCAGTGGCAGTGTTGGCGAACACAACCAAGGACAGAAAGGGACTTGGTGGGGACCGAAACAGAGATATTGGGGAAGGCTATTCCCCATGTCTGTAGGCATCCTAAGGATGTTAAGGAGTGGATCTGGGATGACCACTCATGGACGGATGACCCAGTCTTTGAGAGACGGGATGGGAATGTAGGTGGTGTTGGACCACCAGTGTGACCAAGGTAAATGGGCATGGCCTTAGCGTAACGGGCCGATATGTCGGTGGTACCTTGGGGTGTCGATCATGGGATCGGACACGTGGAGCACTTGGACCAAGTGCTAAGGTTGAGTGGCATGGATGCCATTCTCGGGGCTAGCAAGCCCCAAGTCCTGAGTTGGGCTTATGGAGGTTGTGAATGAGACTCCTCCAAGTGGTCGGAGGTGTGGTTAAGTGAGTAAAGTAGAATGGAAAAATTAGTCTCTTATAGAAAACCTGAACGTTCGACATTGATTGTGGAGGCTCCCATTCGAGAATAATCTTGACTTTAGCAGGATCCATCGTGATACCCTCAGGAGTGACAATGTACCCAAGGAACTTCATAGACTACTGATCAAAGGAACATTTCTCAAGCTTCGCGTATAGGCCGTGTTCTCGCAGCTTCACTAGCACCTTGCAAACATGTTCGTCATGCTCCTCCTGAGTTTTTGAGTAGATGAGGATGTCATCGAGGTAGACGATCACCATCTGATCAAGAAACTCCCGAAAAACGTCGTTCGCCATGTGTTGGAAAACCGCTGGAGCATTTGTCACGCCAAATGGCATGACAGTGTACTCGAAGTGGCCATAGCGGGTTCGGAACGCAGTCTTCCATTCATCACCAGGCCGGATCCAGATCAGGTTGTATGCTCCACGGAGGTCGATCTTGGTGAAGAAGCGGGCACCGCCGAGGCGTTCCAACAGGTCCGAGATCAGGGGCAACGGATAACAGTTCCGAACAGTCACCTTGTTCAAACCTCGGTAGTCGATTACTAGCCGCAAGCTCCCATCCTTCTTCTTGACAAAGAAGACAGGCGCTCCAGCCGGGGACTGCGAATGCTGAATGTAGCCCGAGGCAAGGTTCTCATCCACGTACTCTTTGAGGGCCTTAAGCTCGGACGGGGATAACCCGTAGATAGGCCCCCACGGAGGTGACGCTCCTTCCTGTAAATCAATGGGACAATCATAAGGCCGATGAACAGGCAGTACACTAGCTTTTTTCTTGTCAAACACATCCCCAAAATCATGATACTTCTCAGGAAGACTGACAGGAGAAACATGCAAAGCAAAAAGAAAAAGAGGTTCTTTATGAAGGAGTTCTTTCATAGTGATTGTGGAGATAGGAGAAGGGGTACGACTAAATGGAATGATGAGACGAGGATACTGTCCAGTGTAAGATGGAAGAGAGGAAAAAGAAGAGGATAAAAACTTCGTAGAGTCAGGAACAGAACCCCGACTTGAGTTTAGGGAACTTTTCCTGATTCGGACTCGATGAACACCAGGGGAAGCCGTGGGAGATGGTGATGTGGGAGAGATGAGCTGTAAGTCCTTCCAACAAATCTGAGGCTGATGTAGTTGGAACCAAGGAAGACCGAGCACCACAGAGGAGGACTTGCTGTTAATGATGTTGAAGGCGATATCGGTGACGGTGGACCCGATGTGTACTCGAACGGGCAACGTTTCCCTAAGTCCAGAAGATGGAGACACAAAATGCCCGCCGATGCCTTCAACCCTCAGATCCCGTATGGTAGGAGAAAGAGGAACGTGATATCGGGCAGCAAAGTCCGTGTCCATGAAGCAGGAAGTTGCACCCGAGTCCAGTAGCGCCAAAGCCTTGAGTCCTGATTGTCCGGTGAAAGAAAGGAGACATGGGACGCGGAAGTTGCAGGAATTGGTGGTGGCTTTGATGAAAGGTGGTGAGGAGCTTGATAAGGAAGAAAAGTGATTTTTATTTGGGGAGTCCAAACAGACAGCTTCTACTCTGTTTGGACAGGGTCGTTTCCCGACTGCAACAGAAGTGGACTTTGAGGCAGAGTGAACTCGAGCAATCGGGGAGGCTTCCTGGGACACACAGCTGCTTTGTGATTAGGATCAGCACAGTAGAGGCAAAGATTATGAGATATTCGACGTTGCCTCTCAGCAGGACTCAACTTCCCTCTAATGAGTCGGGGAGTACCAGAAATATCCATCGGGACCGGAGCAGTAGGTTCAGGACTATGCCCCGAAGACTCAAGCTGGGATTCCTAAGTCTGGGACGGAAAAACAGAGGCACGGCGACTTTCCTGACGACATTCAAAGAGACGATTGTCACATCGAACAGCTTTGTTGATGGCGTCCGATAGGTCCTTGGGATCCTCCATGGTGAGCAACAAATCCTTGACACCGTTGTTGAGGCCGAAACGAAATTGGTCAATCAGGGCCCACTCATCCCACTGAGTGTCCAAGGCAAGGAGTTGGAACTCTGCAGCGTAGATCGAGGCAGGACGAGACCCCTGAGAGAGACGTCTCATCTTTGTGGTAGCAGCCCGAACCCGATCCGTCTCGCCAAAACATGCTTCGAGCTTCTCTTTGAACAATTGAAGATCCATCAGCTCCGGAACCACGACCCCTTTCATGCTCTTCTCCAGAAGAGGAGAAAACCATGACAAAGCTGCACCCTCGAGCAACGTCCCAATCGCGCTGATTTGAGACTCGGGAGTGGGGTACCGCCGATGTTGAAGTGCAAAGATCAGCTCCATTTGGTTCAAAAATCCACGAAGCTCCGAACGCTTGCCTGAAAATTTCGCCGGGAAACTCACCTTCGGTTCAGGAACTTTGCTGGATCCTTGAGCCGAAAGTGAAGCAAGCTCCTGCTGCATGCGAAGAAGGGTCGCCTTCAGCTCGGTATTCTCAGACTGGATTTTTGCAAGGACTTCGGCAAAGAAATCAGGATGGCTTGGAGACTCCATTGGCAAGAAGAAAGAAAAGAAAAGGGGGAAAAAGACAAAGGCAATCAAATAATCAAAACGAGCTAAAAGAAAAGCAAAAAACACAATCTGAATCAAACTGTCAAGACCCCCAACAAGATCAAGACTAGAAAATGCTAAAGACAAAGAGAAAAAGCTAGTGAAAACAAAGAAAAGGCCTTAGACTGGTGTTGATTCAGATTGTGAAGAAATGGAACAAGGCTAACCTATATATACTATAGGTTGATGAAGCTCCACCACTCTTGGATCGAGGATGGCCTAAATACAGCTGAGGTCGAGAAGGCGCCACATCATCATCAGGAATGTGGCTCGAGACTCAGGAATCGGGAAGTGTCTCGAGAGTCAGGAATGTGGTCTGCAGGTCAGAAATCCGGCGAGAGTCAGGAATGTGGCAAGAATTAGGGGATTCCTAACAATGTGCCGTGAACGCCACCATCAACTGAGTTTGGTTGTTCAATTGCAAGCGCATAGCATCAAGCAATTGAACCAACTGCTGCTCTAGAGCCAAAGGAGGAGATTGCGGATCGGCCATGAAGATGAATGAAAAAGAAAGAGCAAAAGAAGAGAAATGACAAAAAGTTGGAAAGAAATGGTAGATCTAGACAATGCAAAAAGCTAGATCTAAACCAAAATCCTGAAAGGAAAGAACAAAAGAAAGGAAATGGAAAAAGCTAGATCTAGACAATGCAAAAGCTAAATCTAAACCGAAATCCCAAATCCAAGTACTCCCCAGGGACAATCAAAGGTGCCCCTCATCTCCACCAATGTGAGTGCATGGAATATGGAAAGGGAATACAGAAATGTGCATATCAATTAGCCCAAAAACCCTAGCTTATATACAGGAGCGAGTGGTCCGGATTGAAACCAATCTGACGGCTACCAAAATCCACTACGCTAATATTAGTATACGGCATCGTAGCCGTACACTTGGCTCTCACACTATCAATTTTTTATTTATTTAAAAAGAAGAATGTTTGAAGGCATTATATTTTCTTGTATGTTATAAATTCTTATGAAGAATTGTGAGAAATGAAATGTCGACAATTACCAGTAAACACTGTCTGTTGTACATGTCCAGGTAGATGAGCTCCAGCCATGTCTCATTGCTTTTGAGCTTTCTCACAAACTTTTGCTAGATTTTTCCATTCAATTCACTGCATTGCAAGCTCTTCTAATCTCTCCATCACTCCCAGTGAGCACCTGTATGTCGCTCATCCGGAGCATGGACGCCACGAACCCCGCCCGGAACGTCACCCCGGCCACTCCAAACGCCGTCACCGTGATGCGCGCCCCGGTGTCGTCCATGAGGCGCTGGTCCGACTCCAGCACCCCGCCACCATTCCGCAAGTTCTTGAAGTAGCTGCTGTCGAACGAGCCCTGGCTGCCCGTGTCCAGCGCCACCTTGTTGAGCCCCGCGTCACCCCTGGGACACTGCTGCTGGAGCATAGCGAGAGTGCTCTGGCTCATGGATGGATCCGGCTTGCCGGTGGACGAGAAGTTGTAGAGGCGGTAGCTGAAAAAGCGGCAGTCGGTCTGGCCGATCGTGTGAGCACCTGTATGGCAGATTTGTCGATTGATCGAGAAAGCTCGAGTGATTTTACGTACCACTGAGAGTTGCGAGATCCAGAGTTGTGAGTCCTTTGGCCGAGAACTTTTGCTTGAGCACCGCGACCGAGTCGAGTGGCGAGGGCATGTTTGATGCGTCCGAGGCAGAGGAAACTCTTCCGTCCCGTCGGCCCAGAGGAACTGGCCAGAACTGTCCTCCACTCTAAGGTCATTGATCAAGACACAGCGCACGGATTGTTATAATAGCTGACGATCGAAAGTTCGTGATTTGATACCTCTGAGACCGCGTCCCTGGCAGCGAGCGCAAGAATGTCGGCGCACGACACAACTCCCGGACACGCTGCCTCGATCTGCCGCTTCGCATCGTCTATAACTTCGAAGCCCCGGAGGCCGAGGTTGGCCAGCGCCGCTTTCTCCGCGCTCGGGCCGTCGATGAGAATGGAGCCATCACAGCCCTGAAGAAACGAGCGGACGGAAGCTCAGGATCAAATCAAAGCTTCAAACGAGCTTCAAACCCACTCGGACAAAGCAGTCGTGGAAATGCAAGCGAAGAACGCCTGCTCCAATCATAGGATTGGAGCTCATGTGTGATCTCACTGTGGACTTGACGATGGCTTCCACTCGAGGGCACGAGCCGTCGTAGAATCCAATCCTCGTCGCACCTTCTGCAAGATTGTAAGCCGCCGCGACTATGAGCAACGCCAAAACCGTGAGCTCCATGTTGCAAAGATGCTGCTGCGTTCTTCGCGATTGCCAGCTTTATACCGCTGCTCCCCATCTTCAAAGGCGTGTACTAGCGGCGAACAAAAAAGTTGCCTCCACAGCCCACAAAACTGATTGCTTTTGGCTCCGAGTGAAAGGCCTTGCGTCGTGAAGCTTTAGCTACAGTCCTCCAACCCCACACGGAGAGACCAAGCAAAAATTCTTACGTTCTTCGTCCAAAGTGCGCTATCTTGCTGGTGACCACCACCAACATGATAGATGCTCCACTGTAAGATCTCCCAAACACGAAGGAGCCACCCTTCTTTCTTCGCTTTATTCCAATCTTGGACTAGCTAGCTACTGTGCTGGGATTTTAAACTCCCGCATACTTCTGGACGGGGAGTAGCACCAAACCCAATCGTTCCACTGACGCATTCTTTCTAGCAAATGCCCTCTGGTGGCAAACATCTAAATCCTCTTGTTTCACAATCACAGATTGCGCTCCAACATATCTTCAATAAGCTGGTTTTTTCTTGGGCAATTCAGAAGAGATGGAGCATCACCACCCACAAAAAGATACTGTACTGCGGCATCTTGAGCAAAAGCTATCTTGTAGGACCAAGATGATCCGAGTAGTGAGATGCCATGCCAACATTGGAACTCTAACTCAAAAGATCACACACCACCTCAAATCTTGAGCTCCTGCAAGTCCGGCGCATCCCCATCATCGCACTCCACCATCTGCCGCATCCCTTCCTTGAGCTCCTCAACCCCCTCGCCAAGAACAGCGCACACCGGATACACGGGGAGCTCCGTCCTCCTCCTCAGCTCCCTCACCACCTCCTCGGCCCCCTCCTCGTCCATCTTGTTCGCCACTACGATCGACCGCCGCTTGGTCATCCCGCTCCGGTAGCACTCCATCTCATACTTGAGCTGCTCCAGCTGATCCCACGCGTAGTCCCCCTCCCTGCCCGCCACCCCGAGCGACGCATCCAGCACGTAGACGAACACCTTCGTGCGCTCGACGTGCCGGAGGAAGTGGAACCCCAGGCCCCGGTTCTCGTGAGCGCCCTCGATGAGCCCCGGGACGTCGGCGACGCTGAAGCAGTAGTAGTCCGGGAACTCCACCCTCCCGATGATCGGCCTGAGCGTGGTGAAGGGGTAGCTCCCCACGCACGGCTTCGCTTTGGACATGGAGCCCAGCAGCGTGCTCTTGCCGGCGTTTGGAGCCCCCACGAGACCAACGTCGGCGATGCTCTTGAGCTCCAGGATGAGCACCGCCTCGCTGCCGGGCTCGCCGGGCTCGTTCTCCAGGCGCGGGAGTCCGTTCGGCCACTTGCTCTTCTTCGGGAGCGAGCGGGGGAGTGCCGCGTTGCCTCTACCCCCGGCGCCACCCACGGCTACCACCAGCGTCTGGTTGGGCTCCAGCAGCTCGGCTACGTTGCTCCGGATGATCGGTCTCGGGATCTTGAGGACGCGCGGCGCGTCCTCGGACGACGAGGAAGAGGCACCGTCGTCATCGTCATCTTCTTCTTCTTCGTCTTCGTCTTCGTCTAGATCACTGTCGTCGCTAGTCTCTTCCGGTTCTTCTGAGGTTTCTTGGGGTGGTGGAGGATGATCGGGCCTGTGCGAGTATATGTCCTTGGAGAACATCTGGCTCAGCCTCACCCAGTCTTTGTCACCGTCCCAAGTTTGCTTCACTGTTCTCCGAGCTACTCGTTGCCGGAAGTCTTGGGTCATGTCCGGGAGAGTGCCCTCGGAAAGATGGACGACTGTTCCCAGAGGGACGTAGAGAACCTGAGAAAGATTTCATTCGATCATTCTCGCTAGAACTTAGAGAGGCAAGAACAAAGACTTACTTCATCCAAGCCTCTCTTCCCAGTTTGCTTCCTGTCAAGCCCCGAGCCCCCGTTTCCACCAGCCTGTCTAGAAAAACAAAGAATGAAAGATCGATCAGAATAAAGGCTCGATCGAAGGCAAGAACAAACAAAGAAAAAAGAAGATCACCGCAGCGTGCTGTAGATTCTTGAAGTCGTAAACTTCTGGCGTGCTCTTGAGAATCACCTTCCCTCCAATGCCGCCATTTCCACCTAGATCATCACATTTGGAGCCTCTGCGATGCAAGAGAAAAGAAGAAGAGAGCGCTTACCATTGACACGGCCGTGCCGAGAGCTCAAGCTCTTGGCAAAGCTGTTGCATCCGCCGCCGCCATGCCCGCCCTTGACTCGGAGAATGTAGCGATCCACGAGCTTGCGCTCGGCTTGCTTCACCGGCTGCTGGTCCTTCTCCCAGTGGAGCGCCCTCGCCAGCGCCATCCGCCATGGCCGCTGCTTCATCGAAGTTTTAGGGTTCTAATGGCCCGTTATGTCCTTTTAGGGTTCTAGAGAAAATAGGCAATGCCGATCGCTCGGAGATTCGGGACGCGCATGGCAGCGGCGGTGGCCAGGTTTGGAGCGCGGCGCGATCCTGAAGCGCCAGCATCATCGGCATCGCCGCAAGCAGCTTCGAGAGCGAGGAGATTTGGGCCGGGGGCTAGAGCCGCGGCGGCGGCGGCGGCGGCGGCGGCAGGGCCTGGAAGATCCAGGGCGTGGGAGAGGAGGGCAGGCCCGGCGCTGGAGGCGTCGCAGCAGGGGGCACTGGAGGGCGCGCCATTCGGGCAGTGGAGCCACCGCGGGCCGATCAAGACGACGTGCAAGAATCTGGGCCGGGTCATCTACCTCGCCAACATCCCGCTGCGATTGCAGCTCCCGCCCCGCCCCAACGATCTCAAGGAGCTGTGCTTCCGGACGTATCCCAGGGCCGGCAAGGTGAGCGTTAGAAATCTCTTCTTTGAGACTCATCGATCGATCTCTCTCTCTCTCGTCCAATGCAGCTAGAGATCAAGAGGGTCCTCCAGCTCGTCTATGGCCTAGACGTGGAGAAGGTCCACACGATGAACATGGACGCCAAGAAGAAATTCAATCCCCGGAAGAAGTACTTCTATCGCACCGCCTCGTACAAGAAGTGCTACGTCTATCTCAAGCGCCCAATCTCCCTCTCCAAGGATCTCTTTCCGCTCAATCTCTTCTACGGCGACCCCGAGCAGCAGGAGGGCGGCGAGGATAGATCTGGCGCCGCCAAGGACGAGAGCTCCGCCGCTTCTTCTTCTTCCACCGCCACCGCCGCCTAGATCGAGGACTCAAAGGGGCCAACGTTCTTCTCTCTCTCTCATCCAGTAGGGTTTATTTGTGGGCGAGCCCTTTTTTAGGGTTCCTGGGATACGAATTTGGATGGAGCTGGGCATTAATATCGTCCCGATCGATCTGTCGCTTGCTGCTGGGCGGGCGGCGAGGCGAATCGAGTGATGGATCGGGTTTGATGGTGCCGCCTAGCCGATCCATGCAGCAACAGGAGCAGCCGCAGCAGAATTCTTTTCCTCCTCCTCTCTCGTCCTCGCCCAGCGCCAGCACGAATGGGCGGAGCAGCGGCAGCGGCAGTGGCAGCAAGCGCTCCCCTTCTTCCTCCTCAAGAACGCTCATGCAGCGCCTCTCTTGCCTCGTCCTCTCGATTCTCCTCCGGCAGCACAAGCTCTTGCTGATTGCGCCCATTATCTACATCTCGGGAATGCTGCTCTACATGAGCACCATGACGCTGGATTTGCCGCGGGTGAGGAAGCCGGATCCTCCCGGCTCCAGGTACCGGAGCCCCGAGGTGTTCGCGAATTTGTGGCCGGCAATGCGGGCTTCCAACAACACCGGGGTATGATCGATGAGATTTGCTTTTGTGTGGTGTGACTAAGAAAAATCTCCTCTCCCTTTGTTTCTTTTTTTTTTTTTTGGTTCTTCGCGAATTCTTCCAGATTAAGGCTGTGTGGCAGTTTCCAAAGGAGGGAGAGGGCTGGGTTCCTTGTTTGGATCGTCATTCTTCGAATAGCACTGGTGAGTGACAACCATCTTTCTCGATCTCGATTAGAGAAAAAACACGAAGAAGAGCTAACTATCTTGGATTTTGTTCGTGCATGTGTGTCCAGATTTACCTCCATCGAATGGATTCGTGATGATAGAGGCAAACGGGGGCTTGAACCAGCAGAGATCTTCCGTAAGTCTGTGGATTTTTTGGTTTTTTTTTTCTTCTTCGAAGAATGCCGTGGGTGATTGAGATTCTTTTCGTGGCTCTTTTTCCTTGGTGATAGATATGCAACGCTGTTGCTGTAGCAGCACTTTTGAACGCGACCCTTGTTGTCCCGGAGTTTCATTTTAATAGTGTTTGGCAGGATAGGAGGTGCGTGCCTTTTGTTTTCCTTTCTTCACTCTCATGTGTGTGATTGTTAATTGCAGCACTTTCGGGGAGATATATGATGAGCAGCATTTTATTAATGCGCTCCAGAGGGACGTGAGAGTTGTCAGCCGGCTCCCCGATGATCTCATGGACAGCGTAGGCAACCTCAGTAATATTTTCAACTTTAGGATCAAGGCTCTATCTCCACCCAGCTTTTATCTCGACAAAGTCCTCCCCAAGCTCCTTGAAACCGGGTAAGCTCTTTTTTTCTACCTTTTGACTGTCATCTAATTCAAACAGTATTGCTGGCAACAGAGTCATCAGAATAGCTCCCTTTGCAAACCGTTTAGCGTATGATCACATTCCTTTACCTCTGCAGCGGCTTAGATGCTTCACTAACTACGAGGCTCTGAGATTCGCAAAGCCGATTTCCGACATTGGCCAGCTGCTAGTTCAGCGTATGGTAGAGCGCAGCTCTGGGAACGGTGGGAAGTATGTCGCTGTGCATTTGCGGTTCGAAGAGGTAACGTGTTTTTTACGTTCGCCATCTCTGAGCAGATGTCAACAAACGACGGTGTCGTTTTGTTTTTCTTTTTCGTCATTCCTTTACAGGACATGGTGGCGTTTTCGTGTTGTATTTACGATGGAGGCGAAGAGGAAAAGCTGGAGATGGATGCTGCACGCGAGAAGGGCTGGAAAGGCAAGTTCAACAGGAAGGGCCGTATAATCAGTCCAGGTGGTAACAGGATGGATGGGAAGTGTCCCCTCACTCCACTGGAGGTACCGTCGCTTTGCTCTCGTGATTTCTTTGGCGCGTCTAAAGCCACTTGCAGGTCGGAATGATGCTCAGGGGAATGGGATTCAAGAACTCTACGCCCATATTTCTGGCTGCGGGGAAGATCTACAAGGAGGAGAGAACCATGCTTCCGCTGAAGCAGATGTTTCCGAGCCTTCAAACTAAAGAAACGTTACTGACAGATGAGGAGCTTGCACCATTCAAGGCAAGCTCTACATTTTGATATTGAACGAGGCCCTGACCATATGACTTGTTCTTTGGTTTTCCTCAGATGCACTCCTCGAGATTAGCCGCACTGGACTATACAGTTTGTCTGCACAGCGAGGCTTTTGTCACGACACAAGGTGGCAATTTCCCACATTTTTTGATCGGCCATAGGCGATTTCTCAACAAGGGCTACGCGAAAACGATACGTCCGGACAAGCGAAAGCTGGTGCAACTCTTGGACAGACCCAGCATCAGGTAAGCACGTCTTCCTCCCTTCTTTTCCTTTCTCTGTTCTCTAAGTTTCACTCGACTGCAGCTGGGAATCGTTCTCAAAGCATTTGCAAGCAATGCAAAGACACAACGACGTCAAGGGCCACGAGATGCGCAAGTCGAGCGCTTCGATCTACACGTACCCGGCCCCGGACTGTATGTGCCTGGAGAATCCTCCCCCTCCGCCAAAGCCTCGCGTCAAGCACTCGGGCAGCACAGCCAACGAGTCGGCCACCCTCGTTGGCATGTGAGTTTCTTAAAGTGATTTTGTTTCTCTCTTTAAGGTTTGTCTTCGATTCTTTTGAGCACCACGAGGTGCGGATACCACGGCGCTGTAATTTTAATCTCCCTGGAGGGATGATCTGATTAAAAGAAAATATGTATAGCTAAAATCTAGGGGATCCAGTGGATATTCTTATTATAACTATTATCATAACTATAACAGGTTTTTAGTTATTTGAAAGGACTTGTACGAACGATCTTAAACCTTTCGCGAGTGTACGATTACATCGCCACCGTCCGTGTGTTGCATGGTCATCCAGGCCGTCGGATGATCGTCCCTGTGTTGCTCTTTGAGGCGTCCTGCGGCTGATCAAGGGCACTGGCCGTGAGTGGATCATCGTCGCTGGGCGAGCCGAGAGACATCGTCATGGCCGAGCTGGGCGAGCCGAGTGACATCGAAATGGCCGAGCGGACTTTGCTGGCTTCCCCGACGGCGCGCCTGCAGTTTGCTACATATTGGAGCGAGGGCTCTATTGTGCTGCGATCCCATGAACAGGTCGACGATTTTGTGGAGGCTCCCCCACATGATGCATCCAAATCTAGGCGTGGTTCCACGAAGCTAGATTCTTGATTTCCTCTTATCTTTCTCTGCCAATGTCTGCGCAGTGCGGAACATAGAACTGGGAACATTTATGCCCATGTTTCTACCAGCTCTATGGGCAGATCGTAACAGGGAGCTGATGTTCATTCGATTTGTCAACGCAACTTGCCATGGTGGCGTCTGGCATAATACTGTCTCTCGCTACCTCTCCTCCCTTGCGCTGCGAGGCATCCCCGACCAAGGCGTCCAGCTCATGGATGTGCCACCCTGCCCATGGCCGGATTCTGACTTTTTTTTTATGCCAATGGAATCTTACAGGAATTCTCGACGACAACTTTGGCACAGAAGCTTGAAAGGCGTGATGCCATGGCCACCCACATCATGGTAAGTCGATGCTTTCTTTGATTGGAAACTAAACTTGCAAAGTGTGGAAGCATCGTGAACGGGCAAAAGCTTTTCGACAGGATGCTGTGCCGTGATCTCATGATGTGGATGGTTTCTCTTGCCGCAAGTTCGAGGTCGGGGCCTCCACAACAACTCTCCTCTTCCCATGCATACCTTGCTAGAAATTTCCCAGGGATCTGGAACACAGCAAGCATTGGTAGCATCGGGATTACAGCAAGAACTGGTAATGCTTGCTGTTATCCCTGGGAAAACTGTAGCAAGGTATGCTACAAATCCAGGGATCTTGTGGTATCCTTGAATGACAGTCTCACCAAACACAATTCTAGCACTATTTCCGTTGATCAAATCAAAGTATTGGGAATCACAAGCCGGTCTACCAGTGAATCTACAAGCCCGTCCAAATCGAATGGAACCGCTTCAACTCGAGCACGAATAGCTAAGTCGTGTGCCTTGAACAAGTTCTAACACTCATTTTTCTCTCCAGCAGATGGGCAGGCCATATTCTACCTGGCTCTGCTTGCAGAGGTTAAAGGACCTTGCATATTTCTCCTTCTACATTCCTCAGTTTTGGTCTGACAACGATGCCAGGCACCTTAACCGGCTCTACTCCTTCCTCCACCAAGAATTCCCTATGAAAGAGCGTCCGTATTTCATCCCACCTTACTCGGTTAAAGGGGTGATGGTCTTGCCTGTAGACAGGCCTGGTTCCTCTTGTGAACCGCCTTCCTACCCGTGGGATAAGCTCGGGTTGCAGTACGAGGACTTTCTCGAGCTCGTCTGCGAGCCTAAGGGGCGAACCTCACAACTGAAGGATCTCCGCCTCCAACGGCTTGTGAGCTTTGGGTATCAGATCTACGAGGCAGGGCATGCACGAGACAATGGCGCAGTGCGGCATGGAGACAATGAGGATGATGATCATCAAAGCCCTCTGGCAGATATGGAAACTGGCCCGAGCAGCAGCAAATCTGGAAGCTGGCGAGAGCAGTGCTGATACCGGAGGCTTGGATAGAAATTTTGACAATCACTAAATTTGAAGTGTGGCTGCTCAGCAAACTGTCAAAATTCCTATCTAAGCGGACATCATGATCATTCTTGCAGGGACTCGTAGTCAGAGTACTGGATCTTTGCCACGTAGAGTTGAAACTCGATGAGGAACAATACAAGACTGCAGTGTTTATCTCCCTGGCAATGAAACGATGGTTTATAATATGCTTTTGCCTGTGACTTGCCTTGCAGCTTTGCTTGTCCATCATTTCCCTCGCAGTACTAAGGAAGCCATGTATGGGCCAACTTTGCTATGACTTCTCGGCCATGGACGAGTTCCTCAACCAAGAAGCCACCCAACTCGCGTTGCGGAGCGAGGAGCTTCGGTTGTAGAAGTGCGCAAGCGCACAATCCGTTTGCTTGAGTCGTTCATCGGAAAAGGCTTCCTCTGCAAATAGTCAGATTTTTTGGCAGCCAAATAGATGCCTAAAAACCCAATATTATTTGCGCCTGCAGTATGCTTGTTTTTAAAATGAAGGAAACACACTTGCATGGAATGGTAGCAATCTTTGTGGATGGCGAGATGGCAGCCTCGATCTCTCTATGTAGCGAATATTAAGGGATCGAGTTTAATATCCTAAAGGCATATTTTACAAACATCTTTTTTGCTCTAGTTCTTTAGATGATAGAATAAAGTTTTTATTTTTTAAGGTCCAGCTAGAAATGATCTCGCGACATTTTAAATCATTAGTTTCTAAAATGTAACACTTGTTTCTAAAAAGAATTTGTTTTAGGGCTGATGGGCGCTGGAGCTCTTTGCCCTTTTTGTGAGATCGCGCTGGGGAAATGCGCAGGCCGGACCAGCAGTATTCTCTTCCAGGTTCTCTATTCAGCTCTACTTCCTTGAGCTGGACTCATGGCCATCACCACTGCAGGATGACGAGTTGCTAGCATTTGAGGACCGGAGCCCATCAGGATCCAAGTAGCATAGACAAAGTTTTGGAATGAAAATTTTCATTGCTCGCTGCAGGCATTACCTTGTGGTTCCAGTCGAGCACATCAAGAACATCAACAGCCTCAGGGGTGACGAGCATGCTCTACTCGGTAATAAAACCTTCCGCGTTTCCTTAGATTTTGAGAGAGAGAGAGAGAGAGATAATTCTTTCTCTTGCCAGTCGAGCGGATGCTCAAACTTGGAGAATCGTTGCTGCGGAAGGACGCTCCTGGGGCCGAGAGCTACAAGTGATCATATCTATGACCTTCTTGCTGTGTTTCATGCTTCCTCACTCACATTTTCTCGAGTTTACGTGCTTACAGGTTTGGATTCCATCGGCCTCCATATAACAGCGTGAGCCACCTCCATCTACATTGTATTGCCATGCCTTTCAAATCCTGGTAAGCTCCCTCCTCTGTTCTCTTCGATCAAGCCTCACCTCTACGATTTTCTCGAATTCTCAGGTGGGGGGCCGTCAAGTATAAATCGCTGGGTTGCCTCGGCGGATGGATCACTGCCGAGGAAGTGCTGCGATCTTTGAGTTCCTCCACCAAATCCTCATGATCTTTCGACCATGATCTTTCGAAAAGGAAAAAAAAAATACATTCTTTTTACACCCATCATGAAATCATCCCAACTTTGCAGAGAACAATCGAATAAAATCTCTCTCATATAAGACTGTATGAATGTATGTATAGTTCCTTTGTCGTATGTATAGTTCCTTTCTTAAGAAAAAGGCCTTCTTTGTCTCTCGAGCGAGCGTAACTTCAAGCCTCTTGAGCAGCATCAGCGACACGAGGAGGGGGAGCCACTGGAAGAGCCCTGTACTTGTAGCAAGTCGCGCAGGCAATGTGGATGGCGAGGTTCCCCAGGCTGAGCACCGCGAGCATCCAGTAGAAGTTGTCAATCCTCCCCCTGTTGATGTTGTTGGAGATCCAGCCATGGCCGCTCCCCCCCGTCACCCTGTTGATGGTGGCCACCAGAAAGGAGCTCGCGAAGAAGCCCACCGAGATGGTGCTCATGAACATCCCGGTGGCCATGCTGCGCATCTCCTCGGGTGACTGGCTGTAGAAGAACTCGAGCTGGCCGATGTAAGTGAACACCTCGCTCACTCCAACCAGCGCGTACTGGGGGACCAGCCAGAAGATGCTCATCGGTACTGTGGCCTTTGGTCGATCGAGCAGCCCGTGCTCCCTCGCCAATGCCAGCCGCTTCCTCTCCACCATCGCCGCGATCACCATCGCCAGGCACGAGAAGATCATCCCGCCACCGATGCGCTGCAGCATGGTGATCTGGTTCCGCCGCAGGAGCTTCACGGCCGGGAGGAAGACTTGGTCGTAGAGAGGGGTGGCGATGATCACGCTCAGCTGGACGAACACTCCCAGCGATGCCGGAGGGAACTTGAAGTGCTTGCCGAGGTTCCTGTGCATGGTAGCACCCTGCTCCACCGCCAGCGTCGTCATCTGCGCGAAGACCGTGTACACGAGCACGGAGGTGGCGCATATCGGCAGGATCCGGATCAGCATCTTCACTTGCTCCACCTTGGTGACGCTACACAGCCTCCAGGGGCTCTGCTTCTCGCTGCTACTTCCGGTCTCCACGATTGCGGCCTTGTCCAAAAAGCTGGCAAGGAAAGATTTTGTAAAGCACGTTCTTTGTTCTAGAAAATCTCGTACCTCAAGCCACTGGTTCTAGTGAATCTGGCACTCTGCTGCCCCGGATCCTCGTATAAATCTTTCTCGTCTCCTGGAATGCCGTGTCGCTTGCGAAATGCGGCTACCAGGACGTGCGCAATGGAGACGATGGACGTCCCGTTGGGAGCTCTGTAGCGATAGAGTGGCGTCCCGGCGAGGAAGACGCATATCGCCATGAACATGGAGCCTGCGCTGCTGCCATATCCCCAGCTCCTCCCGACGTTGTCCTGGATGTAAATGAGCACCGTCACCGCCAGGAGAGTTCCGATGGATATCGCCACGAAGAACCAGTTGAAGAAATGCCCCATGCTGCGCCTCTCCTTGGCATCCGAGTCGTCGAACTGGTCGGCTCCAAAGGCGGACACGCATGCCTTGATGCCTCCCGTCCCAAGAGCGGTCATATACAAGGCCATGTAGAGCACCGCCAGTTCCATGCCTCGAGCTGGCTGGCAAGTTTTGTAGTCCTCGGCATTGCACTTGGAAGGCCTTAGCGACGGAATGCCGGCGGAGAGTGTGAGAAGCAGCATTCCCTGCTCGAGAAAAACTGGAAAAGTCAGCCTCTTTCTGTGGCATTTGAAGCGTGTGGAAAACATACCATGAACTGTACGAAGGAGAAGCTCACGATTGTCCAGAACCGGCCAAGGCAAGTGTCGGCCACGAATCCTCCGATCAGGCAGCACACGTAGGACGTGCCGAGGAAGTTGGTCACGATGTTTGGAGCTTGCGATGGTGAGAGATGCAACTCGGTGACCAAATAGGTGATGAGGTTGAGACCGATTCCGAGAGTGGCAAGCCTCTCGCAGAGCTCGGTTCCTGCAAGGGATCAGCAACAGTGTCCCTCTCATCAATCTCTGTAGCGTGAGAGTAAAGTTGCAAAAACACTCACGCACCTAGTATGAGGATCACCGACTTCCAGCCACCGGTTTGGCATTTCACAGCCGGCCTCCTCTTGTAGTCCATGGATCCATTTTGTAGGATTTCCTGCGACTCCGAGGATTTCTTCATTTCCTTTGCAGAGGAAAACCAGTTTAGACTAGATGGATGGAGCCAACGCGATGCAGCCAGCATAACCAAAGCAATTGCAAACTCACCAAGTTTTGGCTGCCAAGGATCTCACAGCGATCTTGTAGCTACATGCACAGACAACACCAACAAGCGACTTAAATACTGGAAGCTTGAGAGAAATCCAATGATCAAGTACCTGCATGAAGTGCGCGACACGCCCGGCAGATGTCTGAGCCTTGAATCATTCCGAACTTGGAGCCAGTTGGACTCCACATCCGATATGTGCAAGGAAAGATGAAAGCGGCATGTGAGAACTAGAAGCGCTTGCTTGCTTGCTTGGAAGAGTCACTCCAAAACCTGAAACAAATAAAGGTGCATCGGTACTGCCACGAAACGAAACTATAAAAAATACGAACAAAGAAGACATGAAAAAGGAAGAGAGAAACTACCATGGGAATATGTGGCCACCAATTCGTTGTGAACAGGAACACTAAACTCCGATTCCATTCGGCCACAGGGATCTGTCTCACAAAATTATTGCAGGTGGCCCAGGCATTACTGCTTACTTGGTCGTGTGAATTATTTTCCTCCCAGTCCCCCAGCCGAGAGAATGCTTCTTCTCATTTTTTCTCCTTTCCTTGTATGGAACGAAGATGGTTGCAAGACGGAAGTAAGCAGTCAAAGCTTGCAGGGCATGATTGGCTCTCTGTCGTCTTGAACATGGCTCGCTCGCTCGGCTCTCATCCAAAAGTTTTTGCGAGAAACAATCGAGCAAAGCGGCTGCCAAGCTTTCCGGGGACCTGTTTAGCGAATAAAACAAAGCACGTGTTATCAGGCGGAGCGATAATGCTTTGCTTACTGCGTGAGTTTGTGCTCCCTGTCCCATCGCACCACTGTTGTGTGTGTTGTGTGGGTGAGTGAGCTCCTCCTGTTCCAGAAATACTAAAGCATTTCTCTCGCTTGCCACCATTGCAAGATTCAGAGCAAGCACAAGCTTTCGAGCGCTATCTCAGTCCGACAAGGCTAAAAGAAAAGTGTTATGCGTAGACATTTACTCACCACTTTACAAAAGAGAAAGGAGGCAAGCAATATAGAGGCGAGCCCTCAGACAAACTTACTGAGATAGCCGTGTGCATCGGTAAAACTGGCGTCCGGGTATAGTTCATGCGCCACCACGTCATTCGGCCCCAGCTCGAAACCAAAAGTATCGCCTCTGATGTAAGCAGAGTACATGAGCGACAGTATGACGGCTTGGAAGCCTCCGGAGGATTCTGTGGAACAAGTGGGCTGAGTGTGAGCGTGGGCTGTCACAACATTCGAAGGCAAGGAAAACATGACCTCGTATGGATTCCAGCATTTCAACCTGCGACATCACCTCCTTTCTCAGTTGCCGCTTGGTTTCTCTCTCCAGGATCGCGACAGTCTCGTTCTGCGACAAGGCATTCGCAGGTGGTCTCATGTGTAGCGTCTTGTTTAATGCTCTTGGATCGGCAGCAGCCTTGACAGTGAAGGCTCCGATATCTTCCTCGGTAACAAAACTAGCTGCGTGCACACATAGCATCAGACAAGCCAGGAAGAAGAAAAGAAAAAAAAAGGAGAGAAGATGTATATACCTTTAATGTTTCCATCACCATATATGACGAACCTTTCGGGAGGAGAGAGTCGTCCATTCTCCTCTCGCATGTTGAAATGGAACTTTGCAAAAGCATTCGTGATAACGTACGTGAATGGGATTCCAGCGGCCTCTATGGCACGGCGAACGCGAATTTTTGGGTCGCTCAGCACCTCCTGGGCCGGCTTTAGACAAACCACCTTATCGACATCCTGGCCAAACTCCGATGGAACGAATCTCTAGTAGCACATAGCAAAAGAAAACAAAGAAAAAAACTCGCGTTAGCCTAAGTTACGAAGAAGAAAGAAGTACCTATGAGATGGGGGAGAGATCTTCTCTTTCTTTCGAGACCTTGACAGTTTTCTTCTCCTTCATGGCCTCGACGAGATTTAGCTGCTCTAGAATTTGAGGTATCCCGACGGCCGATATTACGATGTCCACATCTTCCAGGGCCAGCATCAAGCTCTCACGATCGTCAAGGGATCCCTGGATGGAGCAAGGGACAGGGAATCGATAGCCAGCCCGAAATCTATGATCCGACACTCACATTCTTGATGCTAATCCCTGCGGCGTGCAAGGATTCGATGGCCTTGTCCCTCCTTGGATTTGGCGCGGCCGCCGAATTGGCGCGCAGGAGCGCCGATGTCGAAAATCCGGCCGCGGCGCTGGCTAGGGCGATGTAGCGGCCAATGTAGCCCGTGGCCCCGATGACGAGCACGCTCTTGGAGACCCCGTCCATAGCTGGAATGGAACAAAACAAATTTTGTTTTATTTAAATATCATTATTAAAAACGAAATATTCAACTTACTTATTATAAATGAAACTTAATATACAACATTGTTATGGCTCTAGCGAAATACAACTACAAGGTGATTTTGTTAGTATTTCTAATTGATATAATATCTATGTGTGAATGTAATAATGCAACCATTAATGCCTATGGTACCACAATACATGTTATAAATAGAGTAGGTTCTCCACTAGAAGTACATTGCCAATCCAAGGATGATGATATCCAAAAGTATGTTATCCAGGATAGAGCAATGTATCCCCCTTTTACATTCAATGATAGATGGTTTGGCACAACTGAATTTTGGTGCAATTTAAAGATTGTAAGTGATGGGAAATCCAAAGTTATAACAGCATATAAACAAGGAAATCCTGAATATGGAGGTAAAGCTGGTGTTGAATGGCATGTTTTTGGATATGCAATATTTCAAACCCATACATCTCAAGGATGGTCTATACCTGTTAGAGCTTATGAATGGTAATTGTTTTAATATTATACTTTGATTAGCCATGATAATTTAATTGATATATATTTATACTAGCAAGAATCTAGCCTGGACTGAAATAAGTCTTTGAAGATGCTTTACTAGGATAAAAAAAATTATAGCTAGTAGCCATGTTGTAATATGGAATAAATTAGTGTATATTATATGCTACTAAGATCTATCATGGGCTGTTAAAGAATTTATTTCATCTATAAATTCTATAAGAGTGATAGTAATTATAATAATTTATTGCACATTGAATGCAGAAATGCTTGGTTTACTTAATAGTAGTGTCATTCTTATTTAATATTTTTGAATAATTCAATTGATCGATAATTATAAATATGTTTATAATTTATAAATCAAGATTAATCTTATTGCACCACTAGAATAAATAAAAATATACTAGGAAGTGTTTAGGAAAGGTATAAATTATTATAAATACAAGATTAATCTAAATAAATAGTTAGATGGTAGAATATTTAAAATAGCCAAGTATATTCTAGATATCTATAGGATTTTTTTAAGAAAACCAAGAAAATTATAAGAGAAATTGTTGTTTTAATTTTTTCTTCACAAATGAAACAAAGTATTAATACGTTTTTTATTCTTTAGAAAAAAAATTAAATAAGTATCAGAATAAATATAATTATTCACAGTGGTTAAAATTATTATATATTACCATTTTTTAAGAGTATTGCCACAATTTGATTATCTTACAACATGCAGTTTTAAATTAAATATTTGCCAAAGAAGGTATTTGAGTCCTCTAAGCCGCTTGAGAGTGAATGTATTTACATCACCAATTTCAAAGTTGTTATAAGTCAAAATTTATCAATAGATGTTGTGTTTCAAACTGATAAAATTCATGCTTAATTTAATATTAATTTATAATTACATTATTATAATATTTATACTTATATTAATATTAGTATTATATTAATTTCCTATGCTTTGGATTTGTAATCAAGTTCAGGGCTCCGCTCTCAGTGCTGGCAAGAATTTTCAATTTACATCCAGGAGAAATGTAGCTGCCCAGCGAGCCCCAGCTCCTCGATGCGTTACAACAAGCTCGGCAACTCAGAGCTCATTGTCAGCAAAGTCACACTGGGAAATGTAAGCTGCACTTGTTTTTTTGCTTGGATTTTGATTGATCAAGGCTTTCTTGTAGATGACCTGGGGGGTCCAAAACAGCGAGGCAGATGCTCACGAGCAGCTAAGCTATGCCTTCAAGAATGGGATCAACATACTCGACACTGCCGAGATGGTATAGAGTGAAATGCAATGCTTTGGTATTATCTTGGGAAGTATCTTACATGGTTTGTCTGATAGTATCCTGTTCCTTTGTCCAAAGAGACAAGGGCGGACAGATCGCTACGTTGGCAAAAAACCAATCACGCAAGGTAAGCTCTAGATTTCTTAATGCTTTTGTTTGCCTAGTTTATCTTTTTCTCCTTTGTCTTTTTACTTTTGCTGCGTGTTGGTTTCTGCAGGTAATAATCGCGACTAAAGTTTCAGGCTATTCCGATCGATCATCTTACCTCCGCGAGAGTTCTTGGCGAGTTTTTCTATGATATATGGAAGTGGCAAGAGAGCGTGTCGTTCGAGGAGCAACTGGAAGCTCTCAACTCGGTCATTCAAGAGGGAAAGGTTCTCGCTTGTTGATTCATCTTTCTCACGATACTCCAGGTTCGCTACATTGGTGTCTCAAACGAAACATCGTTTGGTGTCATGGGATTCACCGATGCTGCAGAGAAGCTCGGCCTTCCCAAGATCGTGAGCATCCAAAACAGCTATAGCTTGCTTGTTTGCTGCCGCTTCGAAGGAACAAACTATTAATCTGGTGAACTTCGTCTGCCAACTTTTCCTGTGAACAGTCTACTTAAGCCATCACAAAGTACTGCAACGTCGGACTACTGGTGTACTCTCCACTGGCTGGCGGTGCATTGAGTGGAAAGTCTGCCAATCCTGACAGCCCTGCTGCGAAGTGAGGACGATTGAACATGTTTCCTGGATACAGGGAACGATATCATACATCTCTTGCACAGGTCCGTCATGACAAGCTTCCTGAAAGAGAAAAGGTGGATCAACCTAAGGTCTGGTGTTAAGTATTTCAAACCCGTACATCTTGTTTTATATATATATGAATATGAAAGGTTCATGACATTGAAATTTTTTTTGCTACGCATTGCATGTAGCAATGTTTGGTTTACTCAATATTAGTGTTATTCCTATTTATTAATCCAATTGATCAAATAAAAGTTTACTATAACACAAGATTAATCTTATTACATATCAACCATTAGATGGCAGAATAAAAAAGAATATATTAAAAAGTGTTTAAGAAAATTTATAAACATGTTTATAAATTATAATTACAAGATTAATCTAAATAAATAAGAACTGTTAGATGGTAGAATATCCTTGAATATTCAAGCATAATCTAGGTATATTCATTACCATACAGATTTGCTTCAGCAAACCAAAAATAGATATTAGTATTGTATTTAAATTTAAAATAAAATTTATTTATAAATTACACCTAAAATATTATAGAACATTGCTTATAATTACACTCAAAGGGATTTTATAGTAATAATGAAAATTTTAATATGAATATACATTATAAAGTAGTATATATATATATATAAAATCTTTTACTAAAATCAACCTTTTACTAAATCGAATAATTCTCCCAAATAAAAATGAATCCATGCAAGGTTTAAAGCTTAGGGCTTGCCATGGCTACCGTGGCTCCTCCTCCTCCATTGCAAGCTCTCAATGCTGGCAGGAATTTTCGATTTACATCCAGGAGGAATGTAGCCGCCCGTGCGAGCGCCTCGATGCGCTACAACAAGCTCGGCGACTCGGAGCTCGTCGTCAGCGAAGTCACGCTGGGAACTGTAAGTTGCACTGTTTTTTTTTGCTTGGATTTTGAGAGTGTCAATCCATCGCGCTGCTTGCGGCTTGCTTGTAGATGACCTGGGGGGTCCAAAACAGCGAGGCCGACGCTCACGAGCAACTAAGCTATGCCTTCGAGAATGGAATCAACATACTCGACACTGCCGAGATGGTATAGAATGCTTTGGTATTATCTTGGGAAGTATCTTACATGGCTTGTCTGACAGTATCCTGTTCCTCCGGCGAAAGAGACACAAGGGCGGACAGATCGCTACATTGGCTCCTGGCTGAAAAACCAATCGCGCGACAAGGTAAGCTCTAGATTTCTTGATGCTTTTGTTTGCCTAGTTTATATTTTTCTCCTTTTTCTTTTTACTTTTGCAAACTATCTTGTTGGCATGCGTGTTGGTTTCTCCAGGTAATAATCGCGACTAAAGTTTCAGGCTATTCCGATCGATCATCTTACCTCCGTGAGAGTGGAAAGACTGTGAGAGTCGACGCAGCAAACGTGAAAGAAAGTGTGGAGAAGAGCTTGCTGCGCCTCGGGACGGACCACATTGATCTTCTACAGATACACTGGTATGGTTCCTCTATCTTTTTGTTTGCTTCTTCTCCTATATAGTTTGATTCAGGCCTGATCGATACGTGCCCCTCTTTGGCGAGTTTTTCTACGATGTATCGAGGTGGCGAGAGAGCGTGTCGTTCGAGGAGCAACTGGAAGCTCTCAACTCGGTCATTCAGGAGGGAAAGGTTCTCGCTTGAAAGCTTGTTTTGATTCATCGTTCTCACGATACGCCAGGTTCGCTACATTGGCGTCTCAAATGAAACATCGTTCGGCGTCATGAGATTCACTGATGCTGCGGAGAAGCTCGGCCTTCCCAAGATCGTGAGCATCCAAAACAGCTACAGCTTGCTCGTTCGCTGCCGCTTGGAAGGTACAAACTCGCATCCAATCAATCTCGTGGACTTCGTCTGGCAACTCTTCCTGTGAACAGTCGACTTAACGGAGGTGTGTAGCCATCACAACTGCAACGTTGGATTGCTGGCGTACTCTCCACTGGCTGGCGGTGCGTTGAGTGGAAAGTACGCCAATCCTGACAGCCCCGCTGCGAAGCGAGGACGATTGAACGCATTCCCTGGATACATGGGACGATATAAGACATCTCTTGCACAGGTCGGTCATGACAAGCTTCCATCATACTTACGCGATGTGTGTGCCGTTTTTGTTCGCCAGGAAGCCGTAAACAAATACGTGAGCCTCGGCGAGCAGCACGGCTTAACTCCAGTCCAGCTTGCTCTCGGATTTGTGCGCGATCGTCCCTTTGTGACCAGCAGCATCATTGGTGCCACGACGATGGACCA
Organism: Selaginella moellendorffii; assembly: GCF_000143415.4. Classification (NCBI taxonomy): domain Eukaryota; kingdom Viridiplantae; phylum Streptophyta; class Lycopodiopsida; order Selaginellales; family Selaginellaceae; genus Selaginella; species Selaginella moellendorffii. Next base: position 1,159,334 of record NW_003314322.1, on the reverse strand, counting down.
GCTCAAAGAGAACATCGATGCCTTCCAAGTTCCGAGGCCCCTTCCGGAGGAAGTTACCGCAGGAGTAGAGGAGATTTTCAAGCGCTACAAAGATATAAGCATATGAGCGTCGGGTTTTCTTCTTTAAAGAAGGCTTACCATTCAGTTTCCCAGGCTGCTTATTTGAGCTAGCATCGACGTGACGAAGTCCATAGTTGGCCGGTGCTCGCGCTGCTCGCTGCTACAGAGAATGCCGAGCCGGAAGAGTTCTCTTGCCACCGGGAACTCGAGAGGCTCTTCCTGAGACAACAGTGTTGGATCCAGCAAGATTTCCAGATTTGGAAAGCTGGAACGAGCCCAGTCGTGAAGGGTGCTCCCGTCTTTAAACATGCTATTCGTGGGTCGCTTGCCCGTGAGCATTTCCAGAAGGATGATTCCATAGCTGTAGACATCGGTCTTCGCGCAAAGCTTGTTCGAGACCGCTAACTCTGGAAACTCGAAGCATCGAAAAAGTTTAAAAAGAAGCTGTAAAGCGTACCTGGTGGCATGTAGCCAAGGGAGCCTCTCAACTCCGACTTGGAATCCTCGTAGGCATTAACAGCTTGCAAGAGTCTGGCCGCTCCAAAGTCTCCGACGTGCGCTTCCATCTCGTCATCCAGGAAAATGTTGCTCGGCTTCAAGTCTCCGTGAACGATTGCTTCGCCGGCATTGAGTTCGTGGTGGAGGTATCGAACAGCGTAAGCCACTCCGAGAGCAACCTTCAGCCTTTGTTTCATGGTGAAAACCTTAACCTTCTCGGAAACGTCATGGAGATGTGAGTCGAGTGTTCCATTCGGCATGAGATCAAACACAAGTGCCTTACAGTCGTCCTCCCAGCAGACCCCGAGAAAACGGACCAAATTCCTGTGCTTAATTCTGCTCAAGGCTTCAATTTCCGTTGCCGAGTTCCAATCATCCTTGCGAGGCCTGAAAACTTTGATGGCCACACACTTTCCATCCCGGGCTAGCCTGCCTTTGTAAACAGTGCTCGAAGCGCCTGTTCCGATTATGTTTTTGGCGTCGAAGCCTTGGGTGGCGGTCCAGAGCTCGCTTTTTCTCATGCTTGACGAGATCGAGCAAAGTTTCTGCTCGCCAGCTGCTTCTGGAGTTCTGACTTTCCATTTGTAGTAGTAGAGGAACGCAAACCCAACCAGAAGTACGACGCAGCCAATGGCCACGCCTATCAAACCAAGTATCAACCCGCGATGCCAACCAATTACCATCTTTCTCTGCACAAGCCCGCTTTCTAGAACTTGGGAGCAGGGCAGGTTGAGGTACTTGTTTCCGATATATGAATCGCAGCCGAAAGTAGAAAACTGGCCTTTGGAGGGAACTGTTCCTGAGAGATTGTTGTAAGAAACGTTGAAGTATCCCAGCTTAGTAAGATTGACGAGAGTCTCCGGAATTGAGTCAGATAGTGTGTTCCTTGTCAAGTCTAGGCCCTCAAGCACTGAAAGTCTTCCAAAACTAGCCGGGATCTTTCCACTGAACCTGTTTCCCGAGAGTGTCAGGTACATGAGCCGCTGCATGTTACCAAAAGAGTCCGGAAGCTCTCCCTCTAAAAAGTTGCTGGAGAGATCGAGAAAACTTATCTGGTATGGCATGCTATCATAACGACGAAGCTGTCCTTTCAGATTGATAAGTACGTCGTTTACCATTGGCAAGCCAAGTAGCGGCAATGGCAACCTTGGAAGGGGAATGATTCCCAAGCCCGTCATATCTATGTCACGAGAGAGTTGTCCAGAGAACCTGTTGTGTGAAAGATCTATTCCAGAGAGGAAAGCCGAAAAGCTCCCAATCCAGTTTGGAATTGATCCATCGAAGGCGTTCGACCTGAGTAGAAGAAGGTTGAGATACCGCAGCCTGTTTATACCCGTCGATTCCAGCTTCCCTGTAAAACTGTTTTCGCTCAGTTCTAGAACAGTTAACACTGTCAAGTTTCCTAAACTCTCTGGGAGTTCCCCGCCTAGCCTGTTACCCCGAAGCATTACCGTACGCAAGCCAACCAAGTTGCCGAGTTCCCATGGAATAGTCCCTCGAAAAGAATTGCCATTGAGATTTAGCACACTTAATCCGCTGCAGTTGCTTATGTAGCCTGGTATGCTGCCACCGATGTCATTGTGTGACAAGTCTAAAACTCCAAGATTGCACTGCTCGTTAAAACGCAAGTCTTCCAGAGTTCCTGTTAGCCAGTTGTTGGATAGTTCCATGGATGTCAAACCGGTCATGTTGTGGCCTAGTGCTGGTAGAGAGCCTGTGAACTGATTCATAGAAAGATCTATTCTCTCCAAAGTGGATAAGCTCAGCAAACCTGGAGGCAAGCGTCCATAGAGCTGGTTGGCGTGCAAGTCCAACTCTGTTATGCTCTGGAAACAATTGGGAGTTAACGAGAAGTCCGAGTTGAGATAGTTACGTGAAAGCCTGAGAACACTTAGCCTTGTGAGGTTGCATATAGTTGGCTGGAGCGGCCCATAAAACTCGTTTGTTGAAAGATCAAGTTCCTGTATCCTGGAGCTGCTGGCGAAACGAGGAAGAACGCCGCTAAGTGAGTTATTGGCTGCTGAGAGTACTCTCAAGCTCGATAAGTTTGCTATGACATCCGGCAATGTACCTGTGAGGTTGTTACTTGATAGATCCAAAACCTCGATCTTATTGCCTTGAAGTGGTGGAATAGGACCTTCCAAGTTATTGGCATACAGGACTAGGCTCTTGAGAAGTTTAAGCTGGACGAGAGAGGCTGGGATTTTCCCACTCAGGGTGTTTTGGAAGAGAAGAAGCTCAGTAAGATTTTTCAAGGATCCTAGACACGGAGGGATGGGACCAAAGAGGGAGTTTTGACTCATATCCAGTTCTGTCAAGCGTTCTAGCTCACATAACTCCGATGGAATCTCAAGCATCAAGCCACACTTAGTCAGTTGAATGGTGGTAAGATGCAAAAGCCTGGAGACACAAGCTATGGATCCTCGAAACAAATAACTCTCTATAATATGGAGCTGTTCGAGATGGAAGAGACTGCAAACCGTGTCCATGGGGATCGAGGCATTGACACTGTAAAACTGAAGAAACACCAAGCTAGGAAGATCACGGGGACCACAACTTGGAAGAAAGGACTCCGACGAAAACGAGTAGAGATCTAGATGCTCGAGGCTAGCAATCCCGCAAGAGCAAGAGGGGAGGGAATTCTCACCACCAACGACGGACAAGCTTACCAGCCATGGAAAATCACAAACTTGCCTGGGGATGATTCTCGCATCCTTCGCATACAACTCCAAGGATTTAACATGCCCCGACCGATCGCAGGAATAGAACACACCGATGCGTGATTGCATCAGGGCCGCGAGAGCATTCTCCTCGCCGGCGTCCAAATCGCACAGGTGGATCGTCAAGGAGTGGCAGCTGCGCAGAATGGCTATCACAAGGAGAAGGGCCGCCCCCATTAGACGCAAGATCTTCCCTATCGATCCCTATCGACCATCGCCATGGACCTAACGAGAGCCGAGGGGAGTCTTCGTGGCCATCGTCCACCGCATCGCTACAAGGCGAGAAAGTGCTTACCCTAAATTCCAGCATATTCTTAGAGACATTGGCGCGAAACTTTGAATTCTACTTGAGCCCTAAACCCAGAATATGCCGACGTCATTGGCGCGCTTAAATGTGTCACGGTGGGATGAAATATTTTAGGTCGCGCAGCTTCGCGCTAGGGCGGCGAGCCAGGCTCGATCGATTCGGTGCGGAGAAGCTGCCGCCATGGCGTGGGCGTCGACGCCCAAGGTCGTCCTCGGATGCTTCGCCTTCGGTGTCTTCTGGATCATGGCGGTGGTGCCCGTGGTGCCGTTCTTGCCGATCGGGAGGACTGCCGGGTCGCTGCTCGGCGCTTGCCTCATGGTCGTCTTCCAGGTTCTCTCGCCGGCCGAGGCATTCGCGGCCGTGGATCTGCCGATTCTGGGGCTCCTCTTCGGCACCATGGTCGTAAGCGTCTATCTGGAGAGGGCCGACGCGTTCAAGTACCTGGGCCACGCCCTCTCGTGGCGGAGCCTCGGCGGCAAGGATCTACTATGTCGGCTTTGCCTCCTCTCGGCGCTGTGTAGCGCGCTCTTCACCAATGACACCACCTGTGTCGTGCTCACGCAGTTTGTTCTTGAGGTATGCAGAGAAAAGAAGCTCCCCCCTCAGCCCTTTCTGATTGCTCTTGCTTCCAGTGCCAACATTGGCTCCGCGGCCACCCCGATCGGCAATCCACAGAACTTGGTGATCGCCGTGGAGAGCAAGATCGCGTTTGGCAAGTTTTTGGGTGGGGTGGTGCCGGCCATGGTCCTGGGACTCATTGCAAACACGCTGCTCTTGCTGGCTTACTACTGGAAGAAGCTGCGAGGTGTGGACGAGGACGCTGAGAGTAGTGACATCTCGATCAAACTAGAGCAGCAGCGGCCGGAGATGGAGCTGCTCAATTCTGGATTGAGCTTCACTCAAGAACAACGAATCCAGCAGCAAGATCATCGACAAGAACCAAAACAGCAGGACAGTTCTTACCAAACTCCAGACCTGGAAGGACAAGCAGCTGATACACCCGACCTTGGAAAGAGTGTAGCAGCATCTACTAGCACACCCGACGGACAATTGACGCAAGAAGCTGGAGCTCCTCCGCTGCCTAGATCAATTTCGTCGTCCCGCCACCTTCAACGCCCGTCGCTCATTGCCATCAACGAGATCCTGCGGCTAGAGCCGAGAGGTTCTGGGCACTTCCAAGTTCCTCCTCGCGTCGAGCTTCAGGACACTCCACAGGCAAGTCTCACTCGGTTTCAAAGACTCCGGAAGAAGGTCTGGAAGGTGTCCGTGTATCTGGTGACGATCGGCATGCTGGTGGCGTTCCTTTACGGCTTGGATCTCTCATGGACGGCCATCACCGCGGCGATTGTTCTCATGGTGTTGGACTTCACGGATGCTAGTCCGAGCCTCGACCAGGCAAGCACCAAACTTTTCTATCTTTTTCTTAGGTGGTACTTACTTGCGTCACTGGTTACACCAGGTATCATACTCCCTGCTGGTATTCTTCTCGGGGATGTTTATAGCAGTGCGTGGTTTCAACCGGACTGGCGCTCCTGGACAACTCTGGGACGCCGTCGAACCACACGCTCGCATCAACACGGCTGCTGGAATTGCAATTCTGTCCGCGGTGGTAATCCTCCTCTCCAACGTTGCATCAAATGTGCCTACAGGTAAGTTTGGAAGGAGAGCATTCTTCTTTGCTCATGATCTCTTCTTTTTGGATTTCATTCTAGTTCTTCTCTTGGGTGCTCGAGTAGCAGCCTCGGCCGCCGCAACCGAGGGAGCGAGCGTGAAGAAAGCGTGGCTGATCCTCGCCTGGGTGAGCACCGTGGCTGGAAACTTGACGCTGGTTGGATCGGCGGCCAACATAATCGTGAGCGAGCAGGCCAGCAGAATGGAGGAGCATCCATACAATCTCTCCTTCTGGAATCACTTGAGATTTGGAGCTCCTGCAACGTTCATCGTCATCGCTGTTGGCCTCCCACTCATTCAAGGATGAGAACTTGATTGATTGATCCACAATGGTAGACGAATTTTTACATTCTTCTTTTCGATACATCTGCATCATTCTTTATCATTTTACCAGTTTGGAGCTCGATCGTTCCAAAGATCTCAAATAGTTTGCCAGTTTCGAGCTAGATCGTTCCAAAGGTAATCCAAATCTGGGAATTTTTTGGAAGACTAGCAATCAATACGATGCCGATAGATATTTCTTTATTTTACTTGCGTGGATACCGGTGTTTCGCTTACGTGGAGGACGGGCTTGGCAAAAATAGTGACTAGCACTGGGGTTTCCAGTCTCATCTCCGAGTGTGTAGCATTCCGGATTCTAGGGTTCTTCTTTGTTCCAGGTGGGGTTTCGATCGCCCATCGCGATGGACGACAGCAGCGGCAACAACAAGAAATCCGATGTCCCCACCGATTGGGAGCTTCTCTCCATGTCCATGACAGGATCTTCCGCGGCGGACCTCAAATCTGCCCTAGCAGCTGCCGAGGCGGCGCCGTCCCACGATTCTTCCAGCGGCGTGGCGGATCTCACTCTGCATTCGCAATATTTCGGCCAGGCGGTGGGCGGCGGCTCGGCTCCGGGCGAAATCTTTGCTCTCGGCGGGGATGTGGCGAAGCAGGAGGATGTCGCCGCCGCCGCTGCGGCCAAGGCCAGCGAGATATCCAGCGGCACGGCGGAGATCGAGCAGCAGATTCTCGTGTCGTCGCTGTCCAGCCCCAGGAGCGGCGAGACCGCCCCCCTGGAATTCGGGGACTCCGGCCAGGGCTCGCGCGAGATCAAGAGCGAGGGAGGAGTTGTCACGGCGGAGATCGTCGCTGCCGCCACCATTGTCAACAAGACCCCTGCCAAGGATAAGAGTGGGGGCAAAGAATGGATCAAGAGGAGGCTCCAGTTTGTGGCAAAGAAGGTGAACAGGAGTAGCACCCTCTGGTCGATTGTGGTGGTCGCCACCGTCACCGGCATGATCATCATTGGAAGACGATGGTACCAGGAGCGTTTGAAGAACTTGGAACTGGATATGGAAGCATTGAGCGCGGAAGAGGTACTAGTTGCATTTCTTCCTTTTTCTCCTTTCCCTTTCACATTGTTTACTAAGAGTGTCGTTGTTCTTTCTTTTTGGGTCGTGAATTCCAGAAGATCAACGACGTAGCCACCGAATTTCCAGAGTTTAGCGAAGAAACGCCAGCCGGGAGTGAAGCAGCAGCCGAGCCGACGTCGCTGTTTGGGATCCTGCGTGAGATCTGGTGATCAATCTCCACAGAGAGAGGGTGAAAAAAGAATAGCGAGGTCCTCGCTCCAAGCTGTACAGGTCTCTTTTTTTAAGCATGCTCTTAGAAACTCTTTGATTTGATAGTAGCATTGTGGAGAATATTTTCAACTTCATAACGAATATTCACATTTTCCTCTTTGCATTTTTAGTAATAGCAGTGTTTAGGGTTCTTGGGGGAGTGAGTATGCTTCATGGCGGGCAGCAATGGCGAGCGATTCTTCCTCTCTTCCGATATCAATCTGCCCGTCACGCTGCGCGTCGAGTCGCTGGAGGGCGATCTCCAGCGGTACACGGAGGCTACTCTCAAGAATGCCACGGATTTCGCGTTGGCGGAGCACAGCCCTGTCCCTGATTTGTTCGTGGAATGCTCGCTCTACATCGATGGCGTGCTCTTCGGCCTGCCGACCAAGACGCGGTAGGAAAATATTTCGAATTCTTTCTCTCTGTGTCTGATGTAGCTGTCCATAGTTTGGCACCGATCGAGAAGCCATACAAATGGAACGAGATGATCACGCTCAGCGCCAAGTACAGAGATTTGACGGCCACTACGCAGCTGACATTCACTGTAAGAAATTTCCTTTTCTTTCTTTGTTCTTTAAGGAAGAGTCTTGAGCAATGGAGAAAAAATCCTTGCAGGTCTGGGACGTCTCGTACCCAAGGCAAGAAGTTGCTGTCGGTGGTGCAAGCTTTCGGATTTTCAGCAAGAAGAAAGAGCTCAAGACTGGCAAGCAAAAGCTCCGGCTGTGGCGTGGTAGGATCGCTGATGGAGCAGTCGTTAGTAGCACGCCAGGCAAGGTGAGTTTTCAGCTCTTTCTTTCTCTTCTTGACGAGCAAGTAAGTTGCAGGTTCCGAAGCATGAAAGGGGAGAGCTGGAAAGGCTTGACAAGGCTCTCAATAAATACGAGAGAGGCCAAATCGAACGTATAGATTGGCTGGACAACTTGACTTTCAAAGCCATCGACCGAATCAAAGAGGAAGAAAGCAAACGGATCGGTCAGAAGAACTTGCATTTGGTCGTGGAGCTTCTATCGTTTATGCATCCTGTCGCATTCCAGGTTTGTTGTGATGTGTTCTTTCTCTTTTCGGGCTCTGATGTTTTCTCTTCGAACAGGATTTAGTGCTCCAATCCCCTAGACATCAACTGGTTGTGATACCTGATCCAGAAGTTGGTCGTCAAAATCCTTGCGAGAACAAGCAAATAAAACTGGCTCGTCATGTGACAAGAGGCGTCATTGATCACGAACTAAAGCCCAGCGTCACGGATCGGAAGTATGCTTTAGAGCTTGTTCCTGATTACTATTTCTCACAACTCGGGTGTATGATGCAGGGAAATAGCGCGAATTTTGCAGTACCCCCCTACAAGAAATCTGAACGGAGAAGAAAGACAGACGCTGTGGAAATTCCGGTTCTCGTTAACGGGGGAGAAGAGAGCGCTCACCAAGTTCTTGAAATGTGTTGACTGGAGCGATGCAACGGTATTAGCTAGTTGTTATTGTTTATCTATAACTACTTTTGGTGCAGGAAGCAAAGCAGGCATTGGAACTAATGCACAAGTGGACTACGATTGACATCGCTGACGCGTTGGAGCTTTTATCGCATGCTTTTGAAAGTGAGGAGGTTCGAGGCCACGCAATTGACGTGCTCGAGAGGACCGGCGATGAGGAACTGCAGTCGTATCTATTCCAACTCGTGCAGGCCCTACGCTTTGAGCGATCTGACAAGTCCCGCCTTGCGAATTTTCTGGTTCAAAGAGGTAAGCATTGCGTATTTTTTAGTTTTACACTATTTGTTTCTTGCAGCTGTCCACAATACTGAGCTAGCAAACTTCTTGCGGTGGTATCTCAACGTAGAACTTGCCGACGTCATATATGCGAAGCGTTTTTGGTTGGTCTTGGAGCACTTCAACGAGTCCGTTGCTCCTCCAATGGCTGCTCTGCTACATCATCAGTCTGAGCTGCTTGCGAAACTTTGCACTATCGCACGGGATGTAAAGAATGTCCGCGGAAATTTACAGAAGAAGATCGACAGGTTGCGGGAAATGCTTCAGGGGATTATGAACGAACTCACATCTTTCGAAGCTTTGCCTTTCCCGTTGGATCCCACAATTATGCTCATCGGTATTTTACCGGCCGAGTCATCCGTATTCAAAAGTAACCTCAGTCCGCTGCGATTGACATTTCGGACCGTCGAGGGTGGCAAGTGCAGAGTGATATTCAAGAAAGGGGACGATCTGCGGCAAGATCAATTGGTACGCAATTTCAAATGTTTAAGTGTTTTGATCATCGCTTTATTGTCAAACTTACAGGTGATTCAGCTCATAACGCTCATGGACAAGCTGCTTAAGTCTGAAAACCTTGACTTGCAGCTAACTCCTTACAGAGTTCTCTCCACTTCGCACGAGGAAGGTATGGTGGAATTTATACATTCTACACCTTTGGCTCAGGTAACCGTGATTCATGTGCATTCTCTTGTGTTTCTGACGATTCTTACAGGTTTTGGCCGAGAACAAGACGATCATCCAGTTCTTTAAACAGTTCCATCCCGATGAAGAGGGCCCATTCGGGATAAGTTCTCCTTGCCTTGAAACCTTTGTCAAGAGCTGTGCGGGATACTGTGTTATAACGTACATACTCGGTGTTGGCGACAGGTACTATTGAATGCTGTTTAAAAATTATTGACGTTTTTTCCTTTTCTATGCAGGCATCTTGACAATCTACTTCTCCAGCAGGATGGAAGGCTCTTTCATGTCGACTTCGGTTTCATTCTTGGAAGGGATTCAAAACCGTTTCCCCCTCCAATGAAGCTATGTAAAGAAATGGTGGAAGCTATGGGCGGAATGGACAGGTTTGTTAGTGGTAAAGCTGCTACTTGGATGATTTCATTGGGTACTCTTTACAGCCAACATTATTCGAAGTTCAAGATGTACTGCTGCGAGGCTTACAATATACTGCGCAAATCAAGCAATCTCATATTGAACCTTCTCTTTCTCATGTCGGGGGCCAATCTGCCTGACATCTCCTCTGATCCAGAAAAGGGAGTCTTAAAAGTATACCCTCGCCCGTTCATCTTTCCGGTACTGAGCTTGCTCGTTTTGTTTTCAGCTTCAAGAAAAGTTCCGCCTCGACCTGGATGACGAAGAAGCCGTTCAGTTCTTCCAGACGCTCATAAACGACAGTGTCAGTGCGTTGTTTCCTCAGATGGTAGAGACGATCCATCGGTGGGCACAGTACTGGCGGTAGCGGTAAAACTCTGTACATGATTTGTAAATTGACACATGCGTTTTGTATCCATCGAAGCTCTCGCTCGCAGTTTGAGACGATGCGGAGACCTGAAGGACCTCTCTCAGGGGAAGAGAATTCATGACTTCATCTCCAGCGGCAGCAACAGAGGAAACATCTACCTAGCCAACCTTCTCATCGAAATGTACAGCAAGTGTGGATGTTTACAGGATGCAGTCCAAGTGTTCGATAGTATCACAGAGCCGAACACGTACTCCGTCAACTTGATGATGAAGGCGTATGCCCAGAACCGGTATCTGGACAGGGTGAAGCACTTGTTCGACGGCTCGTCCGAGAGGAACATTGCAACCTGGAACACAGTTCTGGTGGCCTATGCTCAGGCAGCGTATATGGAGGAAGCCGAGCGCTTGTTCTACAGGATGCCACTGGTGGACACAGTAACTTGGACTTCAGTGCTGCAAGCATTTGCCAGGCAGGGACTGGTGGTGGAAGCCAAGAGCATTTTCGACGACATGCCCGAACGCAACGAGGTGTCCTGGAACGCCATGCTCTCGGCTTTTGCCAGCGGCAGCCGGTTCTACGATTGTCAAGCTGTGTTTGAGAACATCCCGATGAGGACGGTGGTGTCTTGGAACTCGATGCTGGCCTTGTCTGGTTCGGGAAAGAGCAGTGTGGAAGACACGAAGAGGTTGTTCGAGCAGATGCCCGAGAGAACAGTGGTTTCGTGGACCTCGGTGGTGCAAGCTTATGTTCTTCGCGACGACTATGAATCGGCCAAGATGGGATTCGACAGGATGGTGGAGCACGACGTGGTGTCGTGCACGGCGATTCTGGCTGCTCTCGTCCAGCGCAAGGAGCTCGAGCAAGCCAAGGAGATGTTTGACAGGCTGCCGGAGAGAAACTCGTTTACGTGGAACGTTTTGCTGGCAGGGAATGTTCAACATGGCCATCTCCAAGAGTCGCAGAAGATTTTTGAGGCGATGCACAGCCGCGATGCTGCTTCCTGGACCGGCTTGCTCCAGGCCTTCGCTCTCGCAGGCCGCCACGACAAAGCCAAGGCGGTGTTTGAGAGAATGCCCTGCCACCCGGCTATGGCTTGGAACGCAATGGTGACGGCCTTCGGCTTGAAAGGAAGCCTGCAAGAAGCTCGAGAGGCCTTCGACTCGGCTCCACACCGATGCCTGGTCTCGTGGACGGCGATGGTGGGAGCTTACGCTCTAAACAAGCACGGGAGAGATGCCGTCCAAGCGTTCCAGGAGATGGAGCTCCAGGGGATGGAGCTGGACGAGGTGGCCTTCATCACCATCCTCAGCTGCTGCAGCCATGCCGGGCTCGTAGACGTGGGACTCGGCTGCTTTCGCTCCATGCTCGCGGACCACGACGTGGCGGCGACGAGAGACCATTACTGCTGCATGGTGGACATGCTGGCCCGAGCTGGCCGGCTGGACGAGGCCGTGGATGTGATCGACGCTACTCCGTATGATCCCGACTCGGTGACACTGGAGGCGTTGCTGGGAGGCTGCGGAATGCACAAAGACGTCGGCCGGGGACAGCAGGCGGCCGAGTTTCTTCTTTTCGGATCCAAGGAGCTGAGAACGTCGGCGGTGTTTGTTCAGCTCGAAAACGCTTTCAAAGCCTCGGCAGCCGGTCAGAGAAGGTAGGATAGCCAGGTGGGAAAAACTCGAGCTTTCTTTTCAAGGGAATCTCTCGACTTTTTTCGGAGCTTGAGAGTACAGGGGACAGCTCTATCGTGGCAGCTGGGAAACGCTTGCAAATCTATGCGATAGCTCTTCAGCAAGGTGGTAAGAACTTTGAAGCTGGTTAACGCACACAGGCTGCAAAACTCGAGCTTTTTTTTCAAGGTGGTCGAATCTTTCGGAGCTTGAGAGTACAGGCGAAGATCTATCGAGTCAGCTGGGAAACGCTTTCAACTCTATGCCATAGCTGGAGCTTCTCATCAACAAGGTGGTGATAGCTTTACTGGTTAACGCACACAAGCAGGCTTCTCGGCTAAGCTAGTTAGATCCGATTGGCAGCCCGTGTGTGGATCCACCAGAGCAAGTTGGAGGCCGAGTTGCCGTCGTCAAACTCCTTGAGCTGCCTGGCGTGGTGGAGAGCAGTGGCGGGGTCGTAGCTCGCCTGGAGCGCGAAGACGAACCCCTTCCAGCCGTCAGAGGCCTCGGGCCGTGAGTCCATAGCCGCAGACGCCCACTCCACCACCTCCCTGGCGAAGCCGGTGTCCGAGAAAAGCACCTCGGTCACCGGCGTCACTGGCAGCACCTGGATGCCCAGCCGGACCTCCAGCCACTCGGGCGGACCGAACCAGAGAGCCGTGTCGCGCTTGTTGGCCCAGAGCACCCCGATCATCCGGTTGCGCGCCACAAACTCAGCCTCGTACAGCTCGCTGCCCAGCGGTACGTGCCACAGCGACTGCGCGGCGTGCGTCTCGAAGGCCACCAGCGTGACGCCGAGCTCGGCCAGCGCCGCGTCGTGGAAGGCGGAGCCCAGCAGCGACGCCGCGTAGTACGAGTTGACGGCCTCGCTGGTGCTCTCCTGGTTGCGGCCGTCGGCGAAGTTCTTGAGCCCCGCGGCCCACGAGTGCATGAGCCAGTGGTCGAAGTGGCGGAGGCGGGGGTACCGCGCGGCACTGCCCGAGTTGTGCTGCGAGGTACCGTGCTGCATGTAGTCGGACACGAGAGAGTAGAGCTGGCAGCGGTGCTGGCTCCCCCACTCCGGGTCCATTCTTGCGAGCACGGCTCCCGCGTAGACGAAGTAGCCCCAGTGGAAGTGGTGATCGTTGTACATTCCAAGGCCAAAGTCGGCACCACTGTCGGCAGCACCGTCGCTGCTCACGAGGCCTCCCCACTGGCGATCATAGCCAATGCTGTTACTCATGTTTGGATTGACAGCGTGGTTACTGTCCAGCCACTGCGCGAGCGAGTTCCTCAAGGTGGCGGCAATCCTCCCCGTCAAGTCAGGCCTGGCCACCTCCTCGGCTATGAGCGCGAGCCGTGCGGCACGGGCAGCGGCCTTGCCGAAGAAGTACGTGGACGAGTTCACTATGACGCCCGGGAGGTCGTCCACGTCCCGCTGCAGCGCGGCGCTGATCTCGTGTGCCGCCGCTGGGTCCGCACGGAGTCCGCGCGGTGAATGCCAGCTGACGTTGGCACCGCCCGCCCGGAGTGTCCACGTGGAGCCCACCACGCCTTCCATCTGACCGTCGATGCTGTTGTACGTCAGCGACGGCATGCCGCGGGCGGCGTTCGTACCCGTGCCGCCGGCTTGTTGCAGTATGCTGCGGTGCATGGGCAGGCTGAGCAGCAGGAGCTCCCCCGTGCTGCCGGCGGTGGTGTACTTGTGCTGCATTGTGAAGGGCGCTGGAAACTCCACGGTACCGCGCGTCGCGTAGCACTGGCTGTATGTGTCCAGGGTGGGCTCCGAGGCGGGGTCGGTGAGCACTGCCGCGCGGATCGTGCCGGTGAAGGGCCTGGCGTCGGCCCGGAGCGCGAAGCTGCTGGTGGTGGCGTCGATGGAGATTGGAAGCGGCGAGGAGGAGTAGAGGAGCCATGTCTGGCCGCTGTTGAAGAGGATTTTGTGCTTGGTGGCGTCCGGGTTGGAGGTGACGTTGATCACCGCGTTGATGGTGGACAGTAGCGGCGTACCGCCGCGGAAGAGGAAGGTGACGTAGGGGCTGCCGCGGACCAGCGGTACCGTGAGGCGGCGGCCCTGGCTGGCCAGCGTGACGCTGAGGTCGTCGAAGGCCGAGACGGCGAAGGCGGTGCCGGGCTCCTCCTTGCACGAGATGGAGAGATCGTCGGTGTGGACCTGGATCACGGCGGTGGGCTGGAGGAGGCGCTTGGGATAGCACAGGGAGACGAGGCCTTGCTTGAATCGGATTGAGTAGGGGTGGATGTACTCGGGCTGGGATCCGTCCTGGAGCACGTAGTTGAGCCAGAATGCGTTGGTGGGGAGTGGAGCGCCGGAGCTCCGGAGATCGGTGGACCAGAGCTGCGAGGGAGTGCCCGCCGCCGCGTTGTTGATGCTGCCAAAGCATTGATCATCGTCTCCCGCGAGTGCTTTGACGGCGATTGCGAGAAGGATGAATGTGATCAAGCTGTTGTTGTTGGTCATGATCTCTCGGATCCAGCGAGCTTGACGAGATGGGAAATTGGGCTTTTGCTGGATCTTTGGTACTGGAACTTTCGAAGATCACTCCAAGTGGAGCTGGGAGAAGGGTAAGAGTAGGGGTGGGGTGGCGCAGTTCTGCATGGATCGACTCTCTGTTGTGTTGTGTCGACTGAGAATACTTATATCTATTATCGCCCAAACCATAAGCAAAACAAACTATCTCCCCGATCTCCCCCCCTCTCTCTCTTTCTCTCCTTGTTCTTGCTCTCGGAGGAGGAGGAGAACGAGGGAAGGCTTTTGGGGTGTCATGGAGTTTGTGCTTTGACGCGAGGCGAGCCATAACAAACAAAAGCGAGCGCAAGAAAACAGCGCTTTGTGTGCACGGGAATCTTGTCGGCGCCGGCTTGGATCCAACGATTCAGGCAAACGTAGAAGGAGGGCGCATATTCTGCTCATGATCACGCAACCAAGCCTATCCAAACTCCTGTTCACAACTTTTAGCAACAGATCGTTAAACCCTTGAACGATCTATACCTTTAAGGTCCTTAAACCCTACCTTTATACTACCTTTAGGGTTTGTTAGACCTTAAACCCCGCTCTAGAATGGTGTCTCTCCAACAATGTTTCCTCTCGGATAATAGTCGCAGCTCGCCACAAACAATCCATTTCCACAGCTCAGATACGCGCATCCGAGCTTCTGGGACCTCGACCAGACAACCTGGGTGTAATGCCCACACACCTCGCCACTCTTGCACTGGTTGCTCTCCGGATCGTAGAAGCGCTGCTCCGCCACCCACAGCCCCACGGCGTCGCTGGGGCTTCCGGGCCCGTACCACAGTTCTCCCCGTACATGCCCCCCGAGTGAACCAAGTTCGTGCAGCCGTTGTCTCGCAGCTTGGACGCCCAGCCCCGAGCAAACTCGGCCAGGCTCGCGTCCCACGAGAGCGGCGGGACGTCTACCGCGGCCCTGGCGGCGTTGTGCGCGTCCAGGAACTCTTGATCGATGGAATTATCCTGCTGGAGGTTGGCCCGAATCGCAGCGCTGTAGCTGTCGGCGAGTCCGATGGTCATAGAGACAAGAGCAATCACAAGGAGCAAGTCCATATTTTCGTAGGATTCTCGCGCATGGATCTGCCCGATTGCTGGAGATTGCGATGATAGAAACTCTCTACATTGATCTTATAGGCACCCGGTTCCTCGAGGTTTCTTCCAATTGCGCTGAGAGAGGAAACTTTCTTTCTTCCATTGCGCTGAGAGAAGAAACTTTCTTCCCATTGCGCTGAGAGAAGAAACTTTCTACTCGACTCCCCTCATCTATGAAATTAGCACGCAAATCCCCAAGATGCCGGAGTATATCCCGCTTGATTCGAATTCAAAGATTGGCGCGCAGCTCTTTTTACAACAGGTGTAATAGATAGTAGAAAGTAAAAACGATGAAAAAAGCTCCTACGTGATGCTGGGCCTCGTGTAAACCCACCACAACATATTGGACAAGGAATTCCCATCGTCAAACCTCTCCAGGAGCTCCACGTTGGCACGCGCGCGTGCCGGATCATACGTGGCCTGCACCGCCAGCGCGAACCCCCGCCACGTGTCGCTCTGCACCGCCGGCGACGCCCACTCATACAGCTGCCGGTTGTAGTCCACGTCGTCGTACAGCGCCTCCGTGGCGGGCGTCACCGGTATGACCTGGATGCCGACGCGGCACTCGAGCACCGACGTGGCCGCGAACCACAGCGCGGTGTCCCGCTTGTTCGCCCACACCACGCCGCTCATCCGATTCTCGCGAACAAACTCCGGCTCGTAGAGATCGCTGTCGCGGCGGATGTGCCACAGCGATTTCGCGCCCAGCGCCTCGAATCCAGCGATGGCGCTGCCGGTGTTGGCGAGATCCTCGTCGCCGTAGGCTCGCCCCAGCAGCGCCGCCGCGTAGTAGGCATTCACGGCCTCGCTGCTGCTCTCCTGGTTGCGCCCATCCGCGAACTCGGTCAGCCCGCCCGCCCAGGAGTGCATCACCCACGGATCGAAGTGGCGGAAGCGCGGGAAATTCGCGCGCGATGATCCGGAGCGCGGCGGCGCCGGGGACATGTAGTCGCCCACCAGCGAGTAGAGATTCGTGCGGTAGCGCTCGCCCCAGCCGCGATCGAGCTTGGCGAGCACGGCGCCCGCGTAGACGAAGTAGCCCCAGTGGTAGTGGTGATCGTTGTACACTCCCAGGCCAAAGTCCGCGCCCGAGTCGAAAGCC
This sequence comes from Selaginella moellendorffii, assembly GCF_000143415.4. NCBI lineage: Eukaryota > Viridiplantae > Streptophyta > Lycopodiopsida > Selaginellales > Selaginellaceae > Selaginella > Selaginella moellendorffii. Next base: position 1,142,880 of record NW_003314322.1, on the reverse strand, counting down.
CCGGCCTGGCTCACCAATCCACCCCACTGCCCATCGTAGACGATCGCGTTCCCCGCGTTGGATCCATCGAACCAGGGGCTGAGGTTGGAATCCAGGAACGCCGCCACCGCCGCCGCCTGGTCGGGCGCACCGATCTCCTCGGCGATGAGCGCCAGCCGCGCGGCGCGCGCCACCGCCTTGCCGAAGAAGTACGTCGAGGAGGTGTTGATCGGGCGGAGCGCCGCCACGTCGCGGGCGAGGGCCGCGCCCAGCCGCCCAGCTGCAGTGGGCTCGCGGATCCCCGCCACCGAGTGCCAGGCTATGGCGGCCATGGGCGCGCTGGAGTCGAGCTTCCAGAGGCTGCCCACCACGCCCTGGAGCTCGCCGTCGATGCTGGCGTAGCGGAGCTGGGGGAGCGGGCGCGCGCCGGCGGTGGCGTAGTCCATGGCGGCGCGGTGGAGGGGGAGCGCGAGGAGGAGGAGGTCGCCACGGCCCTGGGTCTTGTAGGTGAAGGCCATGGAGGCGCGCGGCGCGGAGGAGACGGTGTCGATCGAGACCCAGGACGCCACCGCGTAGCAGCCGCTGTAGCGATCGAGCAGTGGCTCGGCGCTGGGGGTGGCGACGAGCGCGATGCGAAGAACGCCCGAGTAGCCATCGCCGCTGGCCGAGAGCTGCTGCGCGGACCGATCGAGCTGGAGATGGATCGGCGCGGAGGAGTAGACGACCCACCTCTGGCCATTGGCGAGGAAGAGCGTGTGCTTGGTGGAGTCGGCGCTCCGGGAGAGATTGGCGATGGCGTGCGCGCTGGCGATGAGCGGCGTGGCGTCCGAGAAGACGAAGGAGACGTAGGGGCTGCCGCGGAGGAGGTGCGCGCGCATTGCCTGGCCGAGGGAGAGCGTCACGGTGAGGTCGTCGTGGTGGGAGACCTGGATGATGGGCGATGATGGCGATCGCGCGGAGACAAAGAGATCGTTGGCGTGGATCTGGGCGATCAAGGTGGGCGAGGCCTGGCGCTTGGGGTAGCCGATGGCGATGGAGGAGTTGCCCGCCTGGATGGTGTAGGGGTGGATGTACTCCGGCGAGGATCCCCTGTTGAGCACGAAGTTCTGCCAGAACTTGTTGGTGGGGAGGGGACGCTGCCGCGCGCGCGACGTCCATAGCCCGGAGCTTGGCTCGCCCGCCGCCACGTTCTGGACGGAGCGCTTGAACTGCTTGGCCACGGTGAAGAGGGAGTCGTCCTCCTCCCCCATCGCCACCATCGCCAGGATCGCCATGATCAGCAGGGAGTAGCGGACTAGCATCGCCACCAGCGCTAGCGGCGACGCCATCGCCATTGGATTGGAGCTCTCCTTCCTTGTTCTTCACTGCGTGGCGCTCGCGATCCGGATGGTGCTCGCGATCTGGACGAAATGTGGATGCGTAGCGAAACGCGGGAGCTCGGCAAGAAGGGATGGATCGATGAAAGGATCTCGAAAGAGCGGAAGAAAGCGCGCGGAGAAAGAAAACGCTAGCTACGAGGCTAGCACTAGCTCGGCCTCGCTAGTGGAGAAAGAAAGCTAGCGCAGAAATTAGAATCTATGAATGGAGGAATCAATGAAAGGCATGAATTCTCACATGTGTGAAAGGAGCGACCAAAAAGAAACTAGAGAAAAGATCTGAGAGAGCTTACTTGGAAGACCTCGAGTTCTTACTTAGTAGCTCGCGAGCTTTAGAACTGATTGGAGAGAAACGCAAGGAATTTTCAAGGCCCCGAGTTTAATCAGTGGTGGTGGAATCAGCGGCCCTTGTTTCCCTCCCCAAATTTGGGGGAACACTGGAATCACTCACACCCGCTGCTTAAACTTAGCTAAGAGAAAAAAAATTAAAAAATCCTTCTTTTGTGTGTAAGAATGAATCTCTATGTATGACCGCCATAGCCAACCGAGCTCCAGCGAGCCAACATTGGATACCGCCAGCCTTTTGCCTGAAACGCTGGTACCAACGAAACGATTTTCATGGCTCCGTGACAAGAGCCAAACCACTCCAAAACCAACCGTGTCACTTCTCGCTCGTCGTAGCTCATCGCCCAAAACAAAAGAATCGAAAAAAATTCACTGCTCCATTTTTCTTTTTCTTTTTTTTTTTCTACTCGAAAGTTTGCTCACCAGCGTGAGAGAGCCATAGTAGTCAACCTGACACACAAGTTCTTTGTTAAGAAAAGATAGATAAACTTTTCCTACCATCTTCTTCACTCGGGTCTCTTTAACTCGGTCTTGGATGGAATCAATGGCTCGTTTCTCGCTTGACTCGGTCCGAAGTTGGTCGAGATTTGGTCGATTCTTCGCGGCCTGTGTTTTAGCGTACCTTCTAGAGCCGAGTAAAAAAAAACGTAAATTCCAGTCTCACTGGGAGGGGCGGTGGCTCTCAGGCTGCTCGCGTGAAGGAACCGACTCCAGAGTTCGTGAGCTCCACCATGCCGTCCCCATGATCCGGCAGGCTTTTCCTGCTTCGGAATTTAGCTTCTGGTTGCGCAGTAAGACGCTTGGTGATGACAACGGTGGTGCTCATCAAAACGCGAGTCGCTTTTCTGAAATCAAACGGGAATTGATCGAGGCACTTAGAAAAAGAAATCGAACTTACCTTGACGGACGAGCTGCCGGGAAGCGGTATGTTTTGCCACCCAGCCGTCTCCCTGATCACTCTGACAAGCTGCTTGCCTGCCGGATGCACTTTGGGATTCATCGAGTAGTAATCTTCTGGAAGGAAGGCAGTGGAGTTTGCTGGGCCTTCGGCTCCATTGAGAAACACATCTCCATCAGAGCTGATGCTGCCAGCAACGGCTATATCACTATCGGGAGCCTGGAACAAAAAGGGGGCAAAGATTAAAATACGATCTCGACAGATTGACAGGGAGAAAGGAGAAAAAGTTGAGTGGCTTTCATGCCCAAAAGAGAAAAAGACAGTCAAGGACATGGGCCGCGATGCGTCACCTTTTCAATAAAATAGTCGAAAGCACGCTTGCTGGTTCCGGCCTCATAAACGTTGTGCTCCGAGACAATCTGCCAACATTTACGAGAAAAAAACGAGGATGAAGTTAAGCGTGATGGAATAAGATCAGATCAGACCAGAGCACCTGAGCTTCCACGCTAGCGCGAACACCATACACCCCCCACTCCCGAAAGTAGATGTTGTAAAGATGGACTTTCGCGAATCTCACTCGAGGATGTCGTTCTTGCGTCTGATCAAAGTAACAATGGTGGATTGTAACTTTAATGTTTCTATCCCCGACGTGACGAGGATTGGCACTGATAAGCATCGTTTTTTTGTGCTGATAAAAGTGACATCTGCAAAAGAGAACGAAAGGGAAAGGCCCAGTAAAAAACTTGCGTGGACTTCTTCGAGTTACCTGGAAACCGTCACGCGAGTGCTCCGTCTCGTGATGTCAATGAGGCCGTCATTGTAGTCCGAGAGCGTGCAGCGATCGATCCACACGTCTTTGGCGTCAGCGACAATTGTGATGGCATCGCCGCGGCCTCGCTCAAACTCGAGATTGTTTACGATGACATGCTCGCAGCTCTGCAGGAGCAGACCGTTTCCAGTGATTTTGATCCGTTGGCCGCGGCCATCGATCGTCTTGTGGGACGTGACTCTGAGCGGGGACGCTAGAGAAATTGTTCCTGAAACGTTAAACACAACCCAGAGTGGCTCGTCTCGAGCAGCAGCATAACGAAGACTTCCAGGACCGTCATCTATAAAAGTACAAGCACGGGAACACGAGCTAAGAAACACTCCATGAAAGCTTTCATTTCCGTTTCTTACCAAGGAGATTGGTGACGGGATAAGTATCGCCTTCGAGGCCACCGATCGAAGCGGCACCAAATCCTTCCGCTGCTCCTGCCAGTCCCCGAAGCGTAGCATCGACACCATGGTAAGGTGGTGGAGGAGCTCCACCGCTTGAGGCGATCTAAAAGCACAGGAAAGTAAAACTTAGAGCAAATGCTACACTTGCTACCTGGAAAAGAAGCACCAAGGGAACAAAACACACGCGCATGACGAAGAAGAATGAAAGCACGCAAGCACAAGAAAGAAAGAACGAGCGAACCTTGTAGAAGAAGAAGAAGTAGAAGAGCGTCGCGCTTGTCCAGGCGCCACTCGTGCGTTTTTGGCGGCGCTGAGCACGCAAGGGCGATCACTCCATCTCTGCCGCCGATTACCGGGTAATCGCCGCTCCACGCCGATGATGCTGGCGCCAGCGCCGCAGCGATCTCGCGTGATCGCGCCCAGACAAGCGCCTTGGAACACGCTACATTCGATCCACATTCTCCCGCGCCCTAAAAGAAAATGGATGGAGCAACGAGTGCATCAAACTCCTAGATCAAATGTAAGGAGAAGGAAAGAAGGTAGCTTTCCTCACAGCTCTCCACTGGTGCACTGATCCACCTTCACTGCAAGATGGAGTTTTGATGCACAACAAGATTGTCCAGTCTGCACGAAAGTTTTAAGTTCGCTTACTTTTCTTTGCTAGAACACTTCACCCATGCCATTGTTTAGTCATTTAATCAAGTATTTAATGCTTATATCAAACACCTATAATCTTTCCCTTTTTCTCTAGGTTGTCGAGTACACAGAACAATGCTGAGCTGTCGATAGCGACTCTTCTACATTTTCATTGTTTGTTTTTTCCTTTCTTTTTCTGTTTAATCTGAAGAACCTAATCATCAAAGGGTCAAAAGGCAGCAGCGAAAAACTTTGTTAGCGGCAGAGTTCGCCAAGTCCTTCTCAGCCATCTGTGAGAAGAGGGAGGCCCTAATCAGGGCTTCTCTTTTCACGACAGTGGATACATTGGTGGCGAACGCACTGGTGTACTCTATAAATGGATCTGGAGAGATTTGAGCAGCAAAAGCCTCTATAAGCGTAGACCATGATCATTGCATTCTAACATTCAAACGTGTGACGAAATGGTCTGCCACCTTTTCAAAGATCTCTCTAGCTGTGCACACTCTTCCACGCATAGCAACACAATCCAATCCACTCCCACGATGTATTTGTGAGCCACTTTTATTTTGGAGTGGCTGAACTACTTAAATTAGTGGGGCTCCTGGAAGTTATCCCACAGAGGCTTGTTCAAACACTTAGCTGGAGCAGTAGCTTTATCTGAAATTGTTTTTTAAATTTAAATTGTTTTTTCCACGGGTAAAAGTTAGAAAATAAAACTAATTTCCCTTAAGTAAACAACAGCAAATTAATTTTAGCATAACATTCAATCTAGCCCATCCAAATATAATATTCTTGAAATACTCTAAAAGAAAGAAATTTCTTACAGAATTTTACTTTTAATTTGAATCCATTTTTTACTCAGGTAAAGTAAAATGGTTTAAGACCACAAAATAAATTTTAGCCATTGATCATATTATAACATTTAATCTACTCCATCCAAAGATAATATTCTTGGAATATTTCTCAAACACTCTCAAATGGAAAACACTTTTAATCTAATTATTATAATATTAGTATCCAGCAGTTAAATATTAAGTTTAAAATTATTAATTAATAAATATTTTAAGTTAGATCTACAAAATATAAGAGAACCATATAAATCATACTCAATCTTTATAAAAAAACATAATTTTCTTTGATTTTATTTAAGTTTTTTCTCTTGATTTTTTAGCTTAGAAAATTACTAAGTAAAATATAATATAAAATTAAACCACATTACAAAACAAATTCTATCTTGGGTTTATGGTTACATAAATTATTTTTTAATTTTTTTAATAAATAATATAAGAATATTATAATTTTTTAAAATAAAAGAAGCTATTATTTTCTTTTGTTTTTTCAATAATTTATTTTTAACTATATAAGCTTACAGTATTTTTTTATATTATATATATATATATTTTATATATATTAGTTAAGAAATTAAAAAATATTAATATCAATATCATCATGGCAAAATTTGATGCCTTTATCCATAAAGCTCATACTAGTTGAAAAATATTGGATGCAACTACAATTTTCAAGGATTGTTATATACATGTGATCACATCTTAATTTAATTAAATACACTAATATAATAAAAACAAAATTTATAAAACAATAGACATAAAAATTAATAATTTTCTATGCTGTGTAATAACACTTAGAAATCTTAGAAAAATAAATATCAACAATATCTCCAACATTTAGGCCAAGACCTTTAACAATAACATTATAAGAACCTAGGTCAAGATTTCCACCATTAATTGAGTTAAAGCCTTTAGTAAATATAATAAACTACTTTAATCATTTATAGTATTCCCAGCAAATTGGTTGAAAATATTTAGTGTATGTTCTATACTTTAAAATATGCTAGAAATACTTTAAAATACCTAATAATTGATCTTTTATTTTGTCTTTGCCATGGTACATTTGTCAACATGACACTTTACTACTCCTTGGGCATTGCCACTACTTGCTCTATAGAATATTTCTGAATATTTTAATCCTAATATTACAAAAAGGGTTGAATTACAATTTTATCAAAATAAAGAAACCAAAAGAAATTCTAATTATAGCATTATACTAATTTAATATTAATTTTTTATTTGAATAAATTACCATTAAATTCAATTATTAAATTAGAGTTTGCAAAATCTAATGTAATATGAACGCATTATCATTAAATCACTTAAATTAATGGTGTGTGCAAAATCCTCTAAACTCTTTGATTAAAGTTTCATTGATTGATAATACGATCAATGCAATCAACCATATTGTCCTTTGGCTTTGGCTTTAGTGCTCCTTTTGACCTTTGATAATTCTTGGATACAAAAAAGCTTGGTTTTTTTTCCTAATTCTTGAAAACAACATAAATATCACTGTTGCTACATATCATATATCCTCTATCATGCATTGTGAAAGGAATGTTGCCATAGTCATTTCTAAAAGATAAGTGACAAGAGAAATGTAAACGACTAAATTTTCCATTTTACTTTAGTCACTTAACCGCACCTCCGACCACTTGGAGGAGTCTCATTCACAACCTCCATAAGTCCCAATTAGGACTTGGGGCTTGCTAGCCCCGAGAATGGCATCCATGCCACTCAACCTTTGCACTTGGTCTAAGTGCTCCACGTGTCCGATCCCATGATCGACACCCCAAGGTACCACCGACATATCAGCTCGTTACGCTGAGGCCATACCTATTCACCTTGGTCACACTGATGGTCCAACACCACCTACATTGCAATCCCGTCTCTCATATACTAGGCCATCCATCCATGAGTGATCATTCCAGATCCACTCCTTAGCATCCTTAGGATACTTGCAGACTTAGGGAATAACTTTCCTCAATATCTCTTTTCCAGTCCCAACTAAGTCCCTCTTTGTCGATGGCTGTGTTCACCAACACTGCCACTGGATCAAGGCCCGCAGGCCCGACGTCTAAGTCCAACTGTCCTTTGGGACTTCCTCACCATGTGACCGTGTCCTTTGTCACCACATCAGAGGGCTACTCCTCTTCCTTTCCATAGTCTGGGACTTTGGGACAACATTTCGGAACACCGTGGCCTTACACAAGCCTCATGGGTACTCTCCCCGCCTTTCGCATTTAGGTGCTCTAGCCATGGGCTTAGAGCAAGGTTCCGTTGAGCCACGACAAGTATCCAAGTAGGTAGTGCCACCCACACTTGGACTGGGAGCATCGGCCAGTCAATCTCCCGAGGGAACTAGAGCCGGCTCTTGAACACTTCACCAAACTACCCCGCTTGTCGGCTTGTGTTCACTCTAATCTTGGACTTCCTAGTGGGCAGATCATCACCCAACACTGGGTCCGGCCTTCCTGGGCCAAACTGGCCTTTCCTGGCCAAACTGGCTCCACTGCAGTCCTCCCCCTTACTATACTTTTGGAGCTCACCAAACCCCCTAGGGTCTGGGAGACGAACGCTTTGGGCTTTCACCCTCTCAGACTCGAACTCGGACTCGGCCTCGGACTCGGACACGGACTCGGACTCGGACTCGGATTCGAACTCGGACTCGGACTCGGCCTCGGCCTCGGCCTCGGTCTCGGTCTCGGTCCCAATCTCGGTCTCGGTCTCGGTCCCGGTCTCGGTCTCGGTCTCGGTCTCGGTCCCGGTCTCGGTCTTGGTCCCGGTCTTGACTTCGGACTCCATCTCGGGTCTATCTCGGACTCCATCTCGGACTCCATCTCGGGTCCATCTCAGGTCCATCTTGGACTCCACCTCGGACTCCATCTCGGGTCCATCTCGGACTCCATCTCGGACTCCATCTCGGGTCCATCTCGAGTCCCATCTCGGGTCCATCTTGGGTCCATCTCGGGTCCATCTCAGACTCCATTGTGAGACACAAAATCCCTAGGCCCCAAAGTGGAGCCGGAAGGGCGCCACATGGTAGTGGCCGAAGCGAGAGCCAAACGAGCGTAACACGTTTGGACCAAAAGCTCCGACTTGAAAAGTCAAGAGCGGGAGTGGAACTCCCAACGAAGTGCTCGAGGAACGAGAACGAAGCGAGAAAAAGGCGAGGCTCCAAAAAGGGACCCAAAAGGACCAACACATGACATGTGGGAGTGTCCGAGATGGACTCGAGTTGGAGTCTGAAGTGGAGTCCGAGATGGACCCGAGTTGGAGTCCGAAGTGGAGTCTGAGATGGACCCGAGATGGAGTCCGAGATGGAGTCCGAAGTGGAGTCCGAGGTGGACCCGAGATGGACCCGAGTTGGAGTCCGAAGTGGAGTCCGAGATGGACCCGAGATGGACCCGAGATGGAGTCCGAGATGGAGTCCGAGATGGAGTCCGAGGTGGACCCGAGATGGACCCGAAATGGAGTCCGAGATGGACCCGAGATGGAGTCCGAGATGGAGTCCAAGATGGACCCGAGATGGACCCGAGATGGAGTCCGAGATGGAGTCCGAGATGGAGTCCGAAGTCGAGACCGAGACCGGGACCGAGACCAAGACCGAGACCGAGACCGAGATTGGGACTGAGACCGAGACCGAGGCCGAGGCCGAGACCGAACCCGACCCTGAGTCCGAGTCCGAACCCGAGTCCGAGTCCGAGTCCGAGTCCGAGTCCGAGTCCGGAGCCTGAGAGGGTGAAAGCCCAAAGCGTTCGTCTCCCAGACCCTGGGGGGTTTGGTGAGCTCCAAAAGTATAGTAGGGGGAGGACTGCAGTGGAGCCAGTTTGGCCAGGAAAGGCCAGTTTGGCCCATGAAGGCCGGACCCAGTGTTGGGTGATGAGCTGCCCATTGGGAAGTCCAAAACTAGAGTGAACACGGACCGACAAGCGGGGTAGCTTGGTGAAGTGTTCAAGAGCCGGCTCTAGTTCCCCCGGGAGATCGACTGGCCGATGCTCCCAGTCCAAGTGTGGGTGGCACTACCTACTTGGATACCTGGTGTGGCTCAACGGAACCCGCTCTAAGCCCATGGCTAGAGCACCCAAGGGCAGAAGGCGAGGAGAGTACCCAGGTGGCTCGCGTAAGGCCACGGTGTTCCGAAATGTTGTCCCAAAGGCCCAGACTGTGGAAAGGAAGAGGAGCAGTCCTCTGGGGTAGTGACCAAGGACACAGTCATGTGGTGAGGAAGTCCCAGAGGACCGTGGGACTTAGTGGTCGGGCCTGTGGGTCTCGATCCAGTGGGCAGAAAGGGACTTAGTGGGGACTGACAGAGGGATATTAGGGAAGGCTATTCCCCTTGTCGGTGGGCATCCTAAGGATGCTAAGGAGTGGATCTGAGATGACCACTCACGGATGGTTTGCCTAGTCTTGGAGAGCCAAGACGGTGATGCAAGTGGTATTGGACTACCAGTATGGCAAAGGTGATTGGGCATGGCCTTAGTGTAACGGGCTGCTATGTCGGTGGTACCTTTGAGTGTCGGTCATGGGATCGGTCACGTGGAGCACTTGGACCAAGTGCAAATGTTGAGTGGCATGGATGCCATTCTCGGGGCTAGCAAGTCCCAAGTCCTGGATTGGACTTATGGAGGTTGTGAATGAGACTCCTCCAAGTGGTCAGAGGTGTGGTTAAGTGACTAAAGTAGAATGGAAAATTTAGTCGCTTACATCCATCTCAGACTCCATCTCGGGTCCATCTCGGACTCCATCTTGGACTCCGTCTCGGGTCCATCTCGGACTCCATCTCAGACTCCATCTCGGGTCCATCTCGGACTCCATCTCGCTTATTACTCTCTTTGTGCTTGTTCCTCGAGCACTTCGTTGGGAGTTCCACTCCCGCTCTCGACCTTTCAAGGCGGAGCTTTTAGTCCAAATGTGTTACGCTCGTTTGGCTTTCGCTTCGGCCACTACCACGTGGCGCCCCTTCGGCTCCACTTTGGGGCCTAGGGATTTTGTGTCTCACAAGAAAGTCATTGATTGATCCATGTTTAATTTTATCTAACCTCAAGCATCATGAACACAATTGAAATGTAGAAGGTGTTACATCCCTTTGCAACATTCTATTTCCTCTAGTCCTTGACAACCAAAAATATGAGTGTTATGACAAAGAAAAAAACAGGTGATTGTAATTTTAATTCAACTACTATTCTTTATTATGTATGTATATAAGTAATTATTCAGGAAGTATATGTTATTTACTTTACTTACATCTGTCATAAAGCTTCTTATACCTATACTCTTACTTCTTTCAATACTATTTAAGAGGCTTCAGATATCTAGTCAATATTTTTTTGATTTCTTAATGAAGTATTGTATACAGCCTCAGTATTTACTCAGAAATTTGAGAATAAAATTTTCTACTACTAATAACAATGTATTTAGTTTAAGTAGCATAGAACTTGTTTCTTTTTATAGATTTCTTGTATTGATTCTATTTACTTACCAAATTTATTTAGTGATTAAAGTTTCTTTACTAAGGCTTCTTTTATTTTTTTGCTAGCAAAGATGCCAATAGCTGTAGTGATGTGATCTCAATGCAGAGAAGCCAACCAACACAAGTTATCAAATCCTACTCTTTATATGGTCTAGCTTGGGGAATCTGGACATAGTGCCTGTGATGGCCTATCATAGTGTTAAGATATGATGCAAAAAAACACTGTCATGTAGTTTTCCAGTCAAAAACTCCTTCTAGAGCTTCCATGACTCTTGACTTTAGACTTGCTAAGTACCTGTTGGATAGATGAAGAAGCAAGTTCTAGTGATCATCAGCATTTCCACAAGAAAAAGAATCCTAAGAACCAATTTTGTAGAATCTTAGTGCAAAATATTGGGATAATACATGTATTATATTACAAAGTAAATACATTAACTATAGTATTATAGTATATGGGTTGTCCATCAATGAATGGCCATCCATTCTTGTGTATAGTAGGGATTGATGTACATATTTCTATGTCAAGATGAGAGGCATTCTTAAAGAGAAACACTTTTGGTTTTGCCAATTTTAAGAGTGAAGCAATTAGATTTTCTCTTCCTACTGCATTCCCTTCTTTTTCTATTTCACACCATCATAAATGTGTAACTTAAGGTTGCAAATGCTTTATTGTCCTCATCCAATAATGTTGTTTCTATTGTTGTGCCACACATAATCAAGTTTTTGGTGTTGTGGGGTGTGATATTGTTAATTTTGACATTCTTAGGTATATCCTAAGATATTCTGGTATATACTATCATCTTAGATTTATAAAGTTAAATATGTTTATAAATTATAGAAATTTAACCTTGCATATTAATTTTTCAATTACTAGATAGTTTTAATGATGGGTGAAGCTCATAAACAGAAAAAATCTAGTAAAACTTACTCTAACAATCTCTTGCAGATAAGAATTTCCACTGGACACTCCTAGATGTCTTTCCATTATCTTTTTCAAAGTTATAAGAATGAAGGTGCCACCTTGATCATTGCTTATTATATTTATAGGTTGTTGTGGCCTTCAGCTTTGTAGGAACACTTCCAAGCCAGTTCTCAATAAAAGCAATCCACTGTTGCATGCTTATTATATCATTAAAGCAAGGAACTTTGTGGATGAAGAGCTCTACTTATGAGGTATTGAAGAATGGTTGGAAGCAATGGATTCCTCACAATTGATTGGTCAAGAAAATCTTCCTTTTCACTAAAGAATCTAAATTTTATAATTTCAAAATTATTACATAATATCATAAATAATATTAAGCAATAAATAAACCAAGAGTGTTTTAGGACTTTAATATTCTTGGCTATATGAGGATAACCTAACTTATGAAACACTGAACTAAGAATGAAAACTATATACTATTACTGTAGAGGAAGATGACATATCAAGTAGCATTTTTAAGTGATAGTCACCCTATGAAATCTCTGATTCATCCTCTCATTTATTTCTAAAGAAATCAAATTTTATACCCAACATTAAAAAAAATAAAAAGATGTTTAATCCTTGAACATCTTCTAGGATTGCATCATCTATAGCTCTCCAATCCAAATCACGCTCTCACATCAGCAAAAAATAATAACATCAAATTAATGGCAATAAATCAAACCAAAAAGGATTTACCTTAAACATTATTATCATTTCAAATTTCAATAATATGATAATTTCAATATTTTATTAATAGTTAGAAGCAAAAAATATGTAAAAACTACCTTATATATCACTTATAAACACAAAACCTAGAAGGATATAGCTCTGTCTTTCCATGGAGCCTATGAAATTGGAGTTACTTTGCTTTTGGTAATGCTCTTGTAATAATTATATTTTAAAATGTAAACAGTTTTAATTTTAAGTGTCAGAATACTAAATAAACATTTCTATTTTTTTTTTATTATATAAGGTGAATGTAAATGTTAACTACTACTATAAAACTGGTTCTTTTACCTTTAGAAGAAACAGTGTTAGCTTTAGACATTAATTTTGAAGCTAGACCGAAAGCATGGTTTCCACGAGTCTAATGCACCCGCACGGGCAGATCAACCGATAAAACAAACTAAATGTGAGCCATGTCTAACCAAGAGTTTTGAGTTATGAGTTTCTGTAATTTCTGCTTAGTTTCAATTTTATTTCTCGTTGTTCCAAAAAAAGGGCTTACCGAAAAAGTTAAAATACGAAAACATTCAGGTTAAAAGATAGCGATACTGAGGTGGCTCCGATCTCCCGTATTCCATGAAGAAATCTGCCGCTATGCCACAAGCAACACTTCTTTCGTACTCCAAGTTTGCAGTAGTGGCCCGATAATGAAACGCGAGTTTCTTGAGAACCTCAAGTTCTTTGATGGACATATCCTCGAGGAGGACCGGGGTGATGCTCTTGTAATCTTCAGCATGGACATAGTGCAGATCCCCGTCCATGAGTGCATCACTGCAGTGAAAAAGCGTAAATATTACACACGAAAAAAGAAATAATAGGCAACCTATCATCTATGGCTATAACCCGGAGCCCTCGTTCCAGAGGTGATGGGATACGAACGTTCCTGTTTGATTGGCACATTAGTTATGAGGTACATTTCAATAGCGACGTACCAAAACCTTTGGAACAACCTCTCGTCCTCGATGGAAAGTTTTGCTATATCTTGGTCTACAAGGTAAGCATAAAAACCATTAAAGCACGGACCTAGAAAGCTTACAGACTTGGAAAAACTTACAAGTCATAGCAAGCGGGTAGAAAACCCGAAGCTTGGATTTGCAGAGCCACATCACTGCGTGCTCAATGCAAACCATCACGGCTTCGGTATGAGGTATCAGCGACTGCTGATCTGGCCTCCTCGTCGTCAGCTGCTCCAGAACTGGAGAATCGTTGATTCCCCTGAGCAGCTCCCCCGGCTCCAATGGTGCCACAACGAGTGCCACGACCTCATCGATGGGCTTGGCTGGGTCAAAGTCCAGTCGGTTACAACTCCTGGAGTCATAGTGGACGTATTCCACTTCACGGTAGGCTTGAAGAATGGCGTTCATCAACTGCTGCGAGTGACAATCGCCTCCTGCCGCCATGACCTTGCCGAAAACTCGGCTGGCAGTCGCCAGATCCTAAAAGAGACCTTACCTTTAGCGAAGAGTATATGTGCTATAAACTAGGAAAGCATTACCTCTTTCAGGAAATAGTCCGTGGAGCACACTCGCTTCAAGACTCCCCAGATCGCCTCCTCGTAAGCTGGAGAGCAGTCCAGCTTGCGGAGCCTGGACGCGGCCGCGACCAGGAGGTCCAAGTCCACCTCCTTGACACTGCCCAGCGAGCTGAAGATGCAGCGCTGCTTCTCGAGTGTGCTGGAGAAGAGATTCCCCACGTAGAGGATGAGCACGGCACGACCCACGACACCGATATCGGTGAGAGTGAAACTCCCAGACCCGTAAAACTCCCTGAGACACCTATGCTCTCTACCTTCGGCGACCGCCTCACGGGCCAAATCTTTGCACCACCTCGCAAGTTTAGCATCCCCAGAGCGCAGCGCATCCTGCCTCACCGCCTTGAGCAGCGGTAAGATCTTATGCTTCATTGCTGAACCCTAGAAAAAACACGCCTTGCCGGAGGTTGACGAACGGCCCTGGATCGATTGGGCTTGAGCATTTGTAGTTGGTGCTTGGTGGCATGTAATGCAAAGAATCGATAGAAGAATTATATAGAGCTAAGGGAAACAAGTCGTCAAATCAATGCAGCAACGTTTGCTCTATCCATGTAAGCCTTGCTCGTTGCTCTGTCAATGAAGAGTTGTTAGCTTCCAGTAACAGTTCCAGAGAAAGCACTTCGAACCTTTTGAATCTCACGCACTGCGCCAGATTAGACGGCCTCCAGCCTCAAGAAACAAGTAGAAATCGCAAGTGCCGACGAGAGTGTACAAAAATCACCTAGACCATAGGTACCTTGGTGTACATTCGCGTCGAAAGCGCCTCTATTCATCGCAAAGACGCACTCACCTTGGTGTCAATGGCGGTACCATTTACAGCGACTATACGCTTCTCTCCAGAACTTCCATGTCCAAGCCTCCATCCATCAGACCTGCGGTGATTTGGATCGATTATAACTTAGAGATCCAAGTTTTAGTCATGAGTAGATTTACCAGCAGCAACAAGAACCACGTTTTACAGTTCCGACTCGAAGAGAAAAAAGGATTATTTTCGTATTCGGCCGCAGCTGGTACCTGACGATGTATGAGAGCGAGCTTGGAAAACTATTACCTCGCGGTTTTCCAAACAATATCTGCACCCATGAGAACAGCTCCGTGACACCGCCCGCGTCTTTCTTGACCTGGAAGAAAGAGATAAGAGCTAGTCTATAGAAAAGAGAAAAGGAGTTACCTCCTCGTCTTCACAGTCACTCAGGTTGAGGAAGTAAAGATCTTTGTCCGGATTCTACCAATCTACTCGCAGATCTCCACCTTCGTGGAGCAGGGCCAGAGAATGGATCCCAAGCTGGGTCCAAAGTTTAACATCCCGGCAGCGTCGCTCACCATCTTCGACACGCTCACCATCATCGTCTGCGTGCCATTCTACGACTGGTTCCTGGTGCCGCTGGTCCGAAAGTTCACTGGCCACCCGCAGGGATTCACCCAGATCCAGAGGATGCGAATCGGCCTCGTTCTTGCCACGGCGTCGATGCTGGTAGCGGCGGCGGTGGAAGTGAAGAGGCTCCAGCTCGCGGCCGAGTTTGATCTCCTGGACAACGTCACGGATCCGGTCCCGATGAGCATTCTCTGGCAGATACCGCAGTACTTCCTCGTCGGTGCCTCGGAAATTTTCACGTCCCTTGGGCAGCTCGAGTTCTTCTACGATCAAGCACCCGACGCGATGAGGAGCTTGGCGAGCGCGCTGGCGCTGGGGAACTACTTGAGCAGCTTCTTGGTGGCGGTGATCTCCCACGCAACGAGTTCTTCCGGGAGTTCTGGGTGGATCCCAAACAATCTAAACCGCGGCCACCTGGATTACTTCTTTTTTGGTGGCGGCGCTCAGGGCTCTCAATGGGCTCTTCTTCTGGGCATGCTCGAGAGGCTATCCGTGTAAATATTTACATTGGACTAATGTAACTTACGTCACCTTTAATTTCAACTCATTCCATGGTTTTCGCGCGCATTTTCTAGGGTTTATGGTGGAGGCCGCGATCAAGGCGGAGGAATGGGAGAAGGCGCTGGGTCTGGGGCTTTGTCTGCTGGGATTTCTCGAGACGAGGACGAGAGAGGATGCGATGTACACTGCTCCAATAAAGAGGCATGTCCAGGATCTGATCGATGCGGCCAGGGACAAATTCTACCAAGGTTTTGAGAGGTAAGTGGATTTTGGCCATGAAATCTAGCTTACGTAGTGATTTGGTTGAAGAAATACGCTCGCACAGGCAGCTCGATCTAGCGGCGTGGTTTTTGGGGGAGGCCAGCACCGTGTCGACGAGAAGCTCTCCGCTTTACAAACCATTTTGTGGTGACAGCAGCGTGAGTGATCTTTGAATTTTTATTTATTTTTCTTTCTCTCGTGGTTTTGACAATCTGAACTTACAGGAACCAATGGATATTGATCGCATAGACGTCAGCCCGGGAGAGAGCAAGAAGCGCGGAAGACTTGTGTGTGAGCCGCCAAGATAAGGAACAAGTCTGTCGTTGTAGAGAAGCAAAATCCTGTGGAGAGTTCAGGAGGATTTGTCACAGCAAATAAAAAATGAGTAAGCATTTTGAACTTTTCGACAGTTCTCCGCAGAAATTTCTTTCTTCAGGCACTTGACTCCAAGAAAACGGGATCAACATCGTCTCCGGCACTTACAGGGACCAACACCATCGCTAAGACTCTGGGCCGCCGGAATGTTCGAAGTTCTTTTACACCACCTCTTCGCTCCAATGGGGGAGGAACAACCACGCAGAATTCGGATGCTGAGCAGGCGAGGTTCCAGATTGCGCAACTTGTCAGGCAGCTCGCCATCGGGACCAGCGAGAAGTTCCAAGCTAGTATGACACGGTTGAGAAAGTAAACCAAATGGACATGAGAACGTACCATTTGGTGGTCGAGTCGGATATGGTGAGCACATAAGCAACGAAATAGTGGAAAGGGATTCAAACGTTCGCTGGGATGACATAGGTAGCGCTTTTTCTCACTCATTAGTTTGTGTTGTAACTTCATTTTTTTGCAAACAGCAGGACTGGATCATGCTAAAAAGAGTGTCACAGAAATGGTGATTTGGCCCCTTTTACGCCCGGACATTTTCCATGGCTGCCGCTCGCCAGGAAAAGGACTCCTCCTTTTTGGCCCCCCTGTAAGTGTATATTTGATGAAGCAACTCAAGAATGTGACAGGGAACAGGCAAGACAATGATAGGAAAAGCGATCGCTGGCGAATTAAAAGCTACATTCTTTTCAATATCAGCAAGCTCGCTAACTAGCAAATGGGTAGCTTTGATTTTCTTCCTAGCACATGCTAATTTTTCTGTTCAGAGTTGCAGATTGGTGAAGGCGAGAAGCTTGTCCGAGCTTTGTTTGGTGTAGCAAGTTGTCGCACACCAGCGGTGATATTCATCGACGAAGTGGACTCACTCCTATCTCAGGTATCGTCGACAATCTGAACATCTCGTTCGGTATTTACTTTGTTAAAACCAGAGGAAATCAGAGGAGAGCATGAATCAAGCCGAAGGATAAAGGCGCAGTTTCTCATTGAGATGGAAGGTATTGGCAGTGGTAACGAGCAGCTTCTTCTTATAGGTAAGCCAGGGACTGATCGATGGACTGTAGAGTTCGACAAAAACGTTTTAGGTGCTACAAACAGGCCTCAAGAGCTTGATGAAGCAGCTCGCCATCGTTTCTCGAAGAGGCTATACATACCACTTTCTTCTGCTGGTAATTCATTCTCGCCTCACCTTATGCTTGACTATGCTTCCCATGGATGGTCTGTTTTGTATGTCCAGCAGCGACATGGACGAAATATGCTCAATGACCGAGGGTAAATACAGACACCAGCTTTCATCACCTGAATCAAGCTCATCCTTTTGCTGCTTCCAGGCTATTCCGGTTCTGACATGAACAACCTCGTCAAAGAAGCATCCATGTATCCTCTCCGCGAGGCTCTCAAAGCGGGGAAAGACATTGGCAATATTAGCACGGAAGAAATACGAGCTATTGGGCTACAGGTAAGCAAAAGCTTCCAATCTACGTACTCTAAATCTCCTTTGCAGGACTTCAGGGCCGCTCTTCAAGAAGTAAAGCCTTCAGTCTCGAAATGCGAGCTGCCTACGAGGATTGGAACTCTCAGTTTGGAAGCCTGTGCTTGTGACGAACAAGGAGCGAGCGAGGAGCGGCATCACTAGAAGATTAAAGAGTTATGGTACGTGCTTCAACAAGCGTCCAGCTTATTTCATCGTTATCGTGCGAACACTCCAGGGAGGAAGGATGGACAGGCCAGGGCTGGTTGAGGCTCGTCACATAAAGTCGTCCTCAATCTCCTGGAGAGATTTGCCTTTGCCGGCAATGTCCTTGTTGGAAGTCATCTTCTCCGACACCATCAGGGCTTTGTAGCTCTGGACGTCCGCCTCCCTCTCCTTCTGGACGCGCTCCAGCTCTTCGCGACGTTTCTGCTCAGAAAGACAAACAAGTTCTAGCGGCCTGGGACAAAGAAAAATCCCCAGACCTTGTCGCGCATCTGGTTCTTTCGCTCCGCCACTTGCTAGAGACTCGACCAGCGCCATTGAGGAGTAATCAGTGACTGTGTTCTTAATTCAAGAATGAGTAGGATTTTCCATATAATAGCATGGCTTTTGTTGGATTCTGTGAAAATTGCACTGGAAACTTTTCCCCTTTGTAAAAAGAACCCTAAGATAGTAGGGTTATCTCTAAGGTCGGGCAGTGGCAAAAAAAGCACTTTGTTGCTATGGAATTATAGTCCGCCGCCTGAGCCCGTGATTCATCTGAATCAGCTCGCTGGGATCCTTGTGCCACGCTGCTTGCCTGCCTATGCGAGGCCGCTGCCATTGGAATTGATTGTCCTGTTGACACTAGCTTCATGGTGGTGGATTGGCCAAGATTTGAGACAGGTTTCCAAGCATGGTGGGCGTCTCACTCCGATCCTGCAAAAGGTGGAATCCGTGGCAGTGTACAAGTAGGAGCTGTTGTCCACGTTTTCGCAGGACATTAACATGGTTTTGAGGAAGATGGTTTTGCTAGTTATTATTCTTTTTTTGCTAATGGAGAGGGGTTTTTGCAACTTTTAGCTAAGCATCCAGAATTATTCATCTGTAATTCTTTATGTAAATGAATATTAATAAATGATAAAATTTCACTTTTGCTAAATTCAATGGGGTGGCATATTTGTTATAGAAAGGGTGACTAAAGCATGTATCCATTCGCTAAACTCTGGGCATATATACTCCTTAATAGTGTTGCCTTTGGTGTGGTGGCATTTAATGACGATTAGCTGGTTTTATGTATACGAGATGGTGGACGTGGGAAGTGTTTTTTCTCCACTCTCCTTTTCGAAAGAGGTTGAACTCCCTTTTTAAATCACATATTTTTAATGCTATTTCTTAATTAAAATATTTACTATTTACATTTATTATAGTTTTAAATGTATATTTATTATGATTTTAAGAGTCTTAAACTAATAAAACAGACTTTAAGGGTAATATTTTCAAATTTCTGAAAGATATGGGAAGCTTTTTTAATTTTGATTTTGAAACTAAAAACTATCATCAATAACTCTTTATTTTTATTGAGCATAACATATAAATGTTATATTGCATTAGCTATATAAATTCTCCAAAGATATTAAATTGCCACATGAAATTAACATTACATTTTTTCTTTTATAAAATAATTTTTACGATTTATAAACTAGCTAGTGGTGATCCAGTATATAATGATGAAAAAAATTCACATTAGTTAAAATAATGTTAAAAATAACTTTTAAATGTACAATTTTTCCATGCATATTTACCCCTTTTTATATTTTGCTAAAATTCATGTAAATGAATATTAATAAATGATAAAATTTATACTTTTGCTAAATTCAATGGGGTGGCATACTTATCATAGGAAGGGCGACCAAAACATGTACCCATTCGCTAAGCTCTAGGCATATATACTTTTGAATAGTGTTGCTTTTGATGTGGTGGCATTTAATAACGATTAGCTAGCCTTGTGCATGCGAAATGGTGGACGTGGGAAGCATTTCTTCTCCACTCTCCTTCTCAAAAGAGGTTGAACTCCCTTTTTAAATCACATATCTTTAATGTTATTTCTTAATTAAAATATTTACTATTTACATTTATTATAGTTTAAAATGTATATTTATTATGATTTTAAGAGTCTTAAACTAATAAAACAGGCTTTAAGGGTAATATTTTCAAATTTCTGAAAGATATGGGAAGCTTTTTTAATTTTGATTTTGAAACTAAAAACTATCATCAATAACTCTTTATTTTTATTGAGTATAACATATAAATGTTATATTGCACTAGCTACATAAATTCTCCAAAGATATTAACTTGCCATATGAAATTAACATTACATTTTTTCTTTTATAAAATAATTTTTACGATTTATAAACTAGCTAGTGGTGATCCAGTATATAATGATGAAAAAAATTCACATTAGTTAAAATAATGTTAAAAATAACTTTTAAATGTACAATTTTTCCATCCATATTTACCCCTTTTTATATTTTGCTAAAATTCATGTAAATGAATATTAATAAATGATAAATTTTTCACTTTTGCTAAACTCAATAGGGTGGCATACTTGTCATATGAAGGGCGACCAGAGCATATACCCATTCATTAAGCTTTAGGCATATATACTCCTCAACAGCATTGCCTTTGGTGTGGTGGCATTTAATGACGATCGGCTAGTCTTGTGCATGCAAGACGGTAAACTTGGGAAGGGTTTTTTCTCCACCCTCCTTCTGAAAAGAGGTTAAACTCCCTTTTTAAATTACATATCTTTAATGCTATTTCTTAATTAAAATATTTACTATTTACATTTATTATAGTTTAAATGTATATTTATTATGATTTTAAGAGTCTTAAACTAATAAAACAGGCTTTAAGGGTAATATTTTCAAATTTCTGAAAGATATGGGAAGCTTTTTAATTTTGATTTTGAAACTAAAAACTATCATCAATAACTCTTTATTTTTATTGAGCATAATATATAAATATTATATTGCACTAGCTATATAAATTCTCCAAGGATATTAACTTGCCACATGAAATTAACATTACATTTGTTCTTTTATAAAATAATTTTTACGATTTATAAACTAGCTAGTGGTGATCCAGTATATAATGATGAAAAAAATTTCACATTAGTTAAAATAATGTTAAAAATAACTTTTAAATATACAATTTTTCCATCCATATTTACCCCTTTTTATATTTTGCTAAAATTGAATATGATTCAAAATTAATCTTGTGAGTGCATGGAATATGGAAAGGGAATACAGAAATGTGCATATCAATTAGCCCAAAAACCCTAGCTTATATACAGGAGCGAGTGGTCCGGATTGAAACCAATCCGACGGCTACCAAAATCCACTACACTAATATTAGTATACGGCATCGTAACCGTACACTTGGCCCTCACATCATCCCCTCCTCTCGGAATAATGGAAGGCCGTCAGGGTTCTCTTGTAGATGGGCCGGGATCTGGAGGAACGTCAGGAGGAGGCATCGGCGGATCTGTAGATGGTATTAACTGCTCCTGATCCCTTTGTATGAAGCGTTTTAACCGCTGCACATGCACAATCTCTGGAGGATCGGCCTGTTGAACGTCATGCCAAACCTCATAAACTTGCAGTCCAACTTGCCGCAACACCCGATACGGTCCTTTCCACTGCGCAAGGAGCCCCTTAGATAAACCATGTACCGTAAGATGGGGAAAACGGACTAACACCAAATCATCCACTTTGTACTCCGTAGGTGGACGATGATGGGAGTTATAGCACTGTTGTTGTCCCACTTGTACGCGGCCTAAGTGTTCGGCAGACTCTGCTCGGACAAGTGGAAGAATGCTTATCAAATACTGATCCCATGACCTAGCAGAGCTCGTGGCAATCACGAAGGTAAACCCAACTCTGTTAGTAATATTGGATCATGACCATATAGAAGTTTATATGGTGAAGCACCAACAGAACTCTGCACCCCTGTGACATAGGCATACCGAAGAGACGGCAAATAACCATCCCAATCCGAATGCTGAAAGTTCACATACTTCGAAATCATCCCTTTGAATGTCCGAACGAGCCGTTCCACCAGACCGTCTGATTGTGGATGATAAGCACTCGTAAAAGTGTGGCGTATCCCCAACCGAGATGTCAAAACATGAAATACCTCAGCCATAAATGCAGGACCATTATCCGAAAGAATCCGCTCTGGACAAGAATGCTAGAACACCACTCGATTGAGGAGGAAGTATCCAACAGCAGTTGCAGAGGCACTAGCAAGAGCACCAACTTCCACCCAACGAGTCAAGTAGTCAGAAGCAATAATAACATACTCATTGCCAGCAGTCGATCGTGGAAAAGGTCCCATAAGATCAAACGCCACCAACTCAAACGGACGGGAAACTGCAATTGACTCCAACCGTCCTTCTGCAGCACAAGGGGGAGTATTACGAGCTTGGCACCAAACGCAGCTACGCACATACCGGATAATATCACGTCGCATCTCCGGCCAATAGAAAGACCTGCGCAGCTTCTCGGTGACACGACGGTGTCCCATATGCCCACCTAGAACAGGAGAATCATGGTAGGCATGGAGAAACCGTGGAATAAACACCGAAGGTACCACCAATCGTGAATGATCATCAGGATCCGTCCCCACAAAATAAAAAAGGCCATCTTCAAGGCGATATTGAGAATGTAAATGCCGGAAAGGCAAGTCATCAGCAAGTGATGTAGGATTCTCAAACCCATCTCGAAGCCTTCGAATCCACAGCTCAATCTTCTGAGCCTCGCGAACCTCCTCAAGAGAAGGCAGATCTTGCTCTGCACCCTGTGGACACTGAACGTCAAGGACAGCAACCGTCGACGGCACAGAATCCTCATCTAAAAAATCCACAGATGCTGGAACAATAGGTTCGTCAGAATGATGAGAAGTGAGTGAAGAAGGAAGAGGAGCTCGAGAAAGGGCATCAACATCAGCCATAGAACTCCCTGAGCGATGAACAACATCGAAATCATATATCTGAAGCTTCAAAGCCCATCGAGCCGTACGACTAACCAGGTTCTTCCGCTTCAATAATGAAGTAACAGCAGCATAGTCACCTTCAAGTAACGTCCGAGAACCATGTAGATATGCATGAAGTTTCTCGAAACCCCAGACTGCTGCTAAACACTCCTTCTCCGTCGTGGAGTAGTTCATCTCCACTGGTTGTAATGTACGGCTTATGTATGCAATGGGATGGCGCTGACCAGGCACACTCGAGCTCTCTTGCATCAACACACCTCCAAGACCAATGTCAGAAGCATCCACGCGCAAAATAAAAGGTCGAGTGTAGTCAGGATATGCCAAAACCGGAGGAGTTGTCAATAGCTCTTTGAGATCCACGAACGCCCGCTCACAATCCGGAGACCAGATGAAAGATGACATTGATGACTTCAGCAACGCTCACAATGGTGTAGTGTGATCGGAAAGATGATCCACAAAACGACCAAGATATTGCACCTTACCCAAAAAGCGCTGCACATCATTCACACACTTCGGAGTAGGGAACTTTAGAACAGCCACAAGTTTGTCAGGATCAACTTGCAAACCCTCACGAGAAATACGGTACCCAAGATAAGTTGTGTCCTTGGACCCAAACACGCACTTCGACCGCTTCAGCTTTAAACCAACGTCGCGTAGCCAATCCAACACTTTACAAACATCACGAATGTGCTCTTCCCACGTCCCCTCCGAGTGGATCAAGACATCATCAATGAAGTCAGCAGTCACCTCCGGCATATCGCAAAGAACCTCGTCCATCATCCGCTGCAAAGTTGCTGGAGCATTGTTCAAACCAAACGGCATCACCAAGAACTCATACAAACCAAATGGTGTACGAAAAGCAGTTTTAGGAATATCTTCTTCGGCCATCGGTACTTGCCAATACCCAGAAGCAAGATCTAGCTTGGTGAACCAACGACTTCGCCCCAGACGATCCAAGAGATCAGCAGTGTGAGGAAGAGGATACACATCTGGGATTGTCACTTCGTTTAACGGACGATAGTCGATGCAGAAACGAATACTCCCATCAGGCTTCGTCACAAGATGAGGTTCACATGCCCAAGGACTCCGCGACTTCCGAATAACACCCTTTTCCAGCATTTCCTTGACGTTTGCTCGTAAAATTTTGATCTCCTTAGGTGACCGACGACGAATAGGAACCTTGATTGGACGAGCATCCCCGGTGGGAATTGGATGACGTGTGGCAATCTTGGCCCCAGACGATAGGTCAAATTCAAAGAGATCAGAATACTCCTTCATGAGCCGATCAACTGCTGCAACACAAAGATCGTCGGAGGGATCGGAAAAGGGAAAAGCAGAACAAGATGGAAACACAGAAGGAAAGAGTGGGGAAACAAAAGTAATGGAAGCAGAGGTAAAAGTAGAGGGACGAAGAGGTATGGAAGTGAGAGGAATGGATGAAACATAAGGAAGTATGAGACAAAGGGGAGAAGCCTCAAAGTCACACTTGGCATGATTGCGCTGCAACCAATCCATACCAAGAATGAGGTCAAAAGCTTGACTCGGCACCACCTGCAACGACTGCAACTCAAGCTCAAGATCGCCCACACGCACAACCAGGTCCACCTCATCCCGTGCACATGCATGTGTACGGCCGTTGCCATAAAGAATGAAAACTGGTTCTGCCGCACGACGCAAGTGTAAACGACAACGTGTGGCAACAGGTCGAGCAATAGAAGATAAACTTAAACCTATATCAACCAACACGGAGAGAATAATAGGAGACTTCTTGTTATAAAAACAAGCTTGGAAAGTAAACACTGGATGAACTGGTGCCGAGTGAACCCCTTGATGATACTCCCGAAAGAAAGATGGAGGGGTCACTGATTTATTCGCGCAAGGTCCCTCCGTTACTCGCGTGACTCCTCATTTCCCTGATGCATCTCGGTGTCCAGACCTTCCACTGCAGTAGCACCCAGGGGACGTTGTTGATGCCAAGGTCTCCACCCAGGAAATGGAGGTCGCCAATCCGGAAAACGACGGCAACGCCGATAAGTATGACCAACTTCATCACACGCCCAGCAGCGAACATCACGGCCACGACCACGTCCTCGCGCTTGTCCTTGGACTCGAGCAGCAGCAGCATCAACCTCCATTGGAACAGGACCATCACCCATAGGAAGTGGAGCGGAAGGACGTGCAGCGAGAAGTGGAAGAGGCGACGTCTCATAACGTTGTGCCAAGCGAAGAGCATCGTCAAGGGTGGCAGGCAAGTGCATGCACAAGTCCGACAAGATCTTAACGAAGTGCTGGCCACAACATTCCTAGCTTGATCCGCTCCGACATATTTGGCTCTGCACGAAGCAAAAGACTTCGGAAACAAACGCCAAATTGCATCACTGACTTCGATGGCCCTTGGCGAAGACGATGCAATTGTTGGAAAGCATCATCACAATCATCTGCATGTCCGAAGGCGCGTTTGAAGACGTCCGGGAGAACACTCTAATCCCCACGAGTAGCTGCGCTCAAACCATTGTACCATTGCAACACCGTCCCTTGGAGACACGTGGGAAACTCACGCAACCGTCGAGCATCATCCCAAGAATGATATGTGGCAATCACCGTAAAGTGATCGAACCAATGGTACACATCATCCCCAGGATTCCCGCGAAAGAACTCTGGCCGAACGCGAGGATTGACACCAAGAGTAAGAGGAGTTATACCACGTGCCGTGAACGCCGCCATCAACTGAGTTTGGTTGTTCAATTGCAAGCGCATAGCATCAAGCAATTGAACCAACTGCTGCTCTAGAGTCAAAGGAGGAGATTGCGGATCGGCCATGAAAATGAACGAAAAAGAAAGAGCAAAAGAAGAGAAATGACAAAAAAGCTGGAAAGAAATGGTAGATCTAGACAATGCAAAAAGTTAGATCGAAACCAAAATCCTGAAAGGAAAGAACAAAAGAAAGGAGATGGAAAAAGCTAGATCTAGACAATGCAAAAACTAGATTTAAACCGAAATCC
Organism: Selaginella moellendorffii; assembly: GCF_000143415.4. Lineage (NCBI taxonomy): Eukaryota > Viridiplantae > Streptophyta > Lycopodiopsida > Selaginellales > Selaginellaceae > Selaginella > Selaginella moellendorffii. Next base: position 1,116,858 of record NW_003314322.1, on the reverse strand, counting down.
CAAATCTAAACACTCCCCAGGGACAATCAAAGGTGCCCCTCTTCTCCACCAATGTGAGTGCATGGAATATGGAAAGGGAATATAGAAATGTGCATATCAATTAGCCCAAAAACCCTAACTTATATACAGGAGCGAGTGGTCCGGATTGAAACCAATCCGACAGCTACCAAAATCCACTACACTAATATTAGTATACGGCATTGTAACCGTACACTTGGCCCTCACAATCTTAAAAATTAAATATTTTATAATAATATCTGGATCAGTTTTCTATAAAAAAAACATTTACACTTTGCTCATACTTATAATAATAATATGAATTTAAAGAACAAAACGTACTTTTCTATATGATAATGTGGTCATGTCTTCACTCAACATGGAGCTTCTTGGGATATATGACTCCATCAAGTTGTAGGCTCTAGGTTACTGGGTGTCGAACAAGGTGAATATCTACACAGACAGTTTGCAGTCACTTAATCTACTGAAGTGTAGAGATCTGGCTGTCACAAGATATATGAGAGCAATGTAGTGGACACCAACTTGAGAAGGGGCAGAAGATCCAACATAGAAAGGGATTGTGAAATATATTTCTTTTTCTAAAAACTAGAGGTAAACATTGAGGACTCTTTATTTGGACCATTTTTACCTTCTTGTTCGCTTCATCGCCAGCTTTGCGCTTGAGAGCATCGTCTCAGAACGTTAAAAGGAACGTGAAGCCCAAAGAAGGACGTGGCGCAACATCGGTGGACCGGCATATTTCACCCTCCTGAGGATTCTATTTCTTCTTCTTTGCTTTGGCGGCTTTGGCCGCCGCTTTCGCTGCCGCCTTTTGAGCCTTGATGATTCTCGGATCGACGAAGCCCGGGTTTTTCTTCTTCATCTTGGCCAGCCACTTCTCGTATTTCTTTTGCTTCTTCTCGGCTTTGATCCTCTCGGCTTCCAGCCTCTCCGCCTCAATTCTAGCCTCCTCCTGCAGTAGAATCAAGCTTACAAGGACGTGCTCAAACAACCAAAGTTTTCTACCTGTCGTCTTCGCTCTTCCTCTTCGAGGCGCTCCCTTTCAGCGTCTTCCTCCTCAATTCGCTTCTGCATTTCCATTGCAAGAAAACGAGATGAGCTACTCAAGTCCAACGGGTTTCGCACCTCTTCTGCTAAGATGGCCTCTCTCCTGGAGAGATCGTAATCCTCCTGCTGTTTTCTCTCGTTTTCTATAGCCTGGAACATTGAAAACTCAGCACGGACTGTGACCGGTCGTTGAAGTGCGGTTCTTCTATTAAGTGTTTCCAGACCTGCAGACGCATCCGGTCTCGCTCCTGAGCTTCTTTTTCAATTTCCAGCCTCCGGAGTGCTTCGGCTTTCACTTGCTCTCTTCCTGATTCTTTGTTCACCATCACCAGCCTCAGCTGAAAGAGAAACCAGAAAAGAAAAGGAACAATGAATAAACATCACGAAAGACAGTGTT